>NW_008591064.1:0-24141 GCF_000691845.1 Merops nubicus
TTCTATGATTCTATGATTCTATATAAATATGGCTTCTTTATAGTAATTTCAAAAAGATCCAGGAGAAATAAAGAGCTAAGCTCTCTATAGCCTGTCCTGAGTGGACAGGAGCAGATAAGGGTCAGTCCTATGTTAGAGAGAACTGCTTAATGCCAGTGAGAACATCAGCTCTGAGGCTCCAGGTGAGAGGACAAGATGGGGCTCAGGGAGCAGAGCCTCTCTGGGGGGTTGTCTACATGCACGTTTACACTGGGGCAGACATAGCCCCCAGCACAGGGAGCAGACAAGAGCAGAGAGCACCTGAAGCTGTTTTCCTTCTCTCATCTACCTGGGGAAAGTGGAGTGCTTCATCACTCGTGCCACTTGGTCAACCACTTTGTCTCCCCTCATAAATTCTGCTCTTTTTCCTTTCCAGGGAGGTTCCTTAGTAAGTTGTGTGCTATTGCATCTTTCAAATGAAGGTTTTCCAGAAAAACAAAACAAACTAAACTTTAATAAGAGATTCTCATTCTTCAGAGACAAACCTGGGTGTTTACATCCTCTGCGCTTCCTGGTGGTAGGACCAGACCTAAGGAAGGTGGCTAAGGCTAAGACACACATAGAGTTATTTCCTCTCCTTTTATTCCCTGTTTCCCAGGGATTTCCTAAGTTCATGTATTCAACTCTTAAGAGTTATCTGAGACACCAGCAGGTATATTGCCTTTTACTGCCTTACCCAGAAGGAAAAATAAGTCACCATCCTGAAGGTCATTGCCCAATGTGCAGCTGCAGAGTTCATGTCCATGTGTACCGTGTATTTTTAAAATTCTCTTTTCCAAGAAGACAGATGCATTTGGGGAGCATCTCTGAAGTTTTGTAGCTTCTTTAGTCAAGAAGATTATTGCAAATGCAGACATTTTAAACATTTCTGAAATTAACATCTTCATATCAAATTAAAACTGCTGTTTGAAAGTCAGTTAAGCATGCAAGGAGAAACCAGTTTCACTTAGTTATCTCAAGAGATGTTATTAGTTGGAAATTAAGGGCTGAAGTTGCAGAAGTCCATGCAACACAAAATCCCAACACAAGACTAAAGTGTCTTGCAGTTTGATTCAAAGATCTAGCCTCTGGAGACTCTTTCCATTTTCAGTGTAATTTTCTAACAACATATTCATCTATTCTGCAGAAGTGGGTTCCTCTGGTGTATAGGTTCTTGACATAATTTCCTGAGCACCTGTTGTAACAGAGCAGCACCTCTTTCCTGCTGCTTCCACTTGCTAAATCAGATTACAGAGAACTGGAAAAAGCACTTGACACTTCCCTCAGGTCACTTTTCCATGTAATTACTGCTGTTCCCATAGGAAGGCTGTGAAAGTGAGGTTCAAGAAAGAGGGGCTGTAGGAAATACAGCAACCAGGAGAGGCCTTGGCTTCATGGGATTGGAAGTGGAGGTGTGCACTGTTACCTCCAAGCTAAAATGAGTAAAACCATCGAATTGTAGAATCATTAAGGTTGGAAAAGACCTCTAAGATCATCAAGTCCAACCGTCACCCAACACTGTCACTACCATGACCACATCCACATTGTTGTGTAGATATCCAGCTCTGTCTTGTTTGTACCCTGGCTACTGAGAGGAAGCCAAAGCCCTTCTGGAAGGGGGATGTGAAAGGATGTGAAAAGCAAACTATATAAATAATTATATATATTATATACTACTACTACTAATAATAATAATAATGAAGGAGCAGTGGTCCTAGGTCAGAATAGGACCCTGAATGGGGAGGACATTTATGGACAAGGTTCTCTTTGATCTTTTGCTTATTCCTTACTGTAGGTGTTGCCACCAGTCCTCTGTTATTGCTAATTTCTATATGAGTTGCTATGAACTATATGAACCTATAAAGGTTCATCCCTTTTTCTTAACACAAACAAATGTGTGAGTGAGGAGTACCTCCAGCATCCAGGTCCCTGGAGGTACCCTGGGTTACCTGCAGTTACCTAAGGTCACCTGGGGCTAACTGTAGCAGCTCTGCCACCTCTGTTGGTCTCCTCAATTAAAAGCAGGACACAAGGTATGTTCTTTGAAGCTGTGACTTCTTAATAACACCGATTTATTTTTAGAACCTTAAAGATAACTTCAGTGCTTGGTGGTGCACCAGCACAGACTGAAATCCAGGAACAGGGCACGAGACACCAATTTACAGGGAAAGCAGCCAAGATATTTATGAGATGATGAATTAAGGTGGTTACTCTAAATGTGTCAACCAGAAGACTTGATGTGCATCTAAGGTGGCATCTTTTCTGCCTGGAAACTTCTGAATTTCTTCCATACTGACCTGGGTATTAGTGCTGGGAGATGGAAAACATGTTTATAATCCCACTTGATAGGTAGAGTGTTACACTCTTAATCCTGCATAGCCACGTTGAGCTCACCTCGTGTGTGGTGCTGGAAGGGTAATGTTGGTTATTTAATGGATTAGCACTCTAATTAAAGTACAAGGCATAGTTACAACAGTGCTAGTGCTCATAGTTCACATCAATACAGAAAGACTCATTTATTCAGCGTTTAAAGTAGATACATAAAATTTCCTCCTACTCACCTTGGACCTCTGGTGTTGCACCCACTCATCCCATGGTCATCAGTTTGCCACCAGAGACAACGTGGCTTGGGCAGGCTGCTGCCACAGCCTGCTCCTGGGCAGGTGACAGACTTGCTACCACAGCTAAAATCAGCCCAAAGCAGCTCAGGTCCAGACCAGCCCCAAGCCCCACGCTGCTGGGTCAGGACAAACCCTGGGGACTTTCCCTGGTATTCGCAACTTTAATTACTAACCAAATTTATTGTGCTGCAGCAGGGACAGCACTCAGACACAGAAGGACAGCTACCTGAAAGCCAGCAGAGCCTCAGCATCTACACCAGCCACCACCAGGTCCAGGATGCTAAGGAAATGCTGTAGAGACAGTTTGGTGATGCATCTCCCACCATCTGTCCTGTCACACCCCTGCAGCAGCTTCCTGGAGATTTCTGCCAGGGAAGTGATGGTTTTTCCTCCTTTTTTTTTTTTTTCCTTTTCTTTTTTTTTTTTTTTTCTTTTCTTTAGATCTTCTTTTCTTTTTCTTTTTTACTGCTGTTATGTAGGTGGAAATAGGGAGGATTGCCAAAGACCAGCCATCTCCTAGCAGGCCATGAGAAGCCTCAGAGATATGCAGTCCTTAGGCAGGGCTGGGTTTAAGTACAGACACTTCTGGATATCATCATATTCCCCTGATTCACAGACTTGCCAGCATAAAATCATTAAGGTTGGAAGAGACCTCCAAGATCATCAAGTCCAAACATCAACCCAGCACTACCATGACCATTACACTATGTCCCAAAATGCCACATATACGTGTTTTTTGAACCCCTACAGGGATGGGGACTCCACCTAGGCAGCCTGGGCCAATTCCTCACCACTCTGCCAGGAAAGAAATTCTTCTGAACAGTCTTTATCCGGTCTAAACCTCCCCTGGTGCAACTTGGGCTCATTTCCTCTCATCCTATTGCTGGTTCCTTGGGAGAAGAAACCAGCCACCACCTCTCTTCAACCTCCTTTCAGGGAGTTGTGGAGCACAATAAGATCTCCCCTCAGCCTCCTCCAGGCTAAACACCCCCAGGTCTCTCAGCCTCTCCTCACAAGCCATGTTCCCCAGACCCTTCACCAGCCTCACTGCCAGTCTCTGGACCCACTCCAGCACCTCAGTGTCCTTCATAAACTGTGCTGCCCAAACCTGACCTCAGCATTCAAGCTGTGGCTTCCCCAGTGCCAAGTCCAGGGGCACAGCACAGAGGGCTCTGGGGACAAGTACTCTCAGCACTCATTCACTGGTGCAATGTAGAACCATGGACTGGAAGTCCCACCTGGCAGGGCTCAGGAAGAAAGGAAACTTTTTCTCTCTCTCCTGAATCATACAAAACTTGAGCTCCTTCTGTATCACTAGCTGTACAATTATAGGGCATGCAGAAGAAAGATTAAGGGTTGATCTGTCATTAATTTTTGACAGCCTAAGCTGCAAGGATCTCCTGATACATGGCTGCCCTAGAGCACTTCTTTGGAAGCCGGTCGTGCCTTCTGCTCTGCTCAGGTCTGATCTGATGTTAGCCCTGCGTGGTGCTGTAATGTCACTGCTGAGGGGCAGGAACAGCAGAGCTCTCCCCAGTTCCAGTGGGAACAACTGATTTTCAGTCACACCAGGCTTTTAAATGTCTGTGAGTCCTCTGAAGGAGCCCTGGGACAGGGAGCCCCAGGGCTGTTGGGTTGCTCATAGGTGTGGCACCAGCTTCCTTGTACTCGCTGGGCCAAGTCTGCAACAGGTGAGTTTTCTGTGTCTTAGAAGTTGTGAATTTCTTGTGTTTGACTGTGTTTTACAGAATGGCATTGCTTTAAATTACACACATGATGGAAAGGGGTCCTTGTGTCCTCAAGGGAAAAGAATCAGTCTTTTCCTTCCTCCTTTCCTTCCATGCATAGAAGGAAACAGCTCCAGCACAGGGAATGGGGAGTACATGGACCTGGGAAGCCTGTTGTCCGTGTGAGCCCCTTGTCCCCAGCTGCAGAAAGGGGAACATCCACAGGGTCTCTTTACCTCTGCTGTGCTAGAGAGGAAAGGAGTGTTCCTTCTTGGCTTTTAGGGGCTTAAATGTTTGCTCTTCGTGGAGCTTTAGAGCACGGTTGGATGGTTGAAGACGTGTGTGCCACTCAGGACTGCTGAGTGTTGAGGAGAAGCAGACCATGGGTGTCCTGCATGAGCCAGCTCCTTCAGGAGGTTTTTCTGCTCACCAGCACATGCAGTTGTTGCCTTGGAGAGGTGCTGCGTTTGATTTTCCTATCAATTTAATCCTCTCTCTTCGGAAGCGTTGTTATTTAGACATCTCAGCAGAGTATGAACTCGTCACTGTATTTCTGTCAGCCCTGCTGCACATTGCCGGTGAGACCCTCAAGCAATGTAGCCCTGGATTTTACTTTCACATTGTCATTTCTGTGACGAAAATGATGTTTCCTGAAGTCTCTTATAGCTTGTTACAGGTTGTTACAGCTTGTTATAGCTTGCAGGGCAGTTGCAAAGTCAAGGATAATTGCTGTAGTTAAATGGAGTAAACAAGTAACAAAAGGAGATGTTCCCTTGGTCACTTACCAGGAAAGCCAGCAGAGCTTTTAGCTTCATTTGCTACATCTTTTCCAATGCCAGGAAGATACACGAGGACGACCTGGACTCATGGAGCTCACGGCACTGGATTTGGCTGGGTCTGCTGTGCAGTAAGTGGGAATGTTTTTGGCAGGGTTGTTAGGTCAGACTGACACAGACCCCATGCCAGGAAACTGTTCCCCATTCTGGTGATGTTGTCGGAAGTCTTCCAGTGTGCATAATTTTCCTTAAAGCCCAGTTCCTGGCCAATAATTTTACTTGAGCTCTCCAGTATTCAGTTGCAAATAGTAAGCTTTTACCCTTCCTGGTTGTAAAGAAGACTGGAAGAGGTGATGCAAATCATTCTGAGAGCTGATAAGGCAGAAGTCACATTGAAATAAATCAAATGGAAAAATAACAATCTTGGAATTTTCCTGTTGGAACAATCTTCTTGGTCTGTCTTGAACCTGAAATCCCCCCCTTTGTGTGGGTGTGATCCTGTCCTGAGTTTTTACCATGTTTTTGGATGGACTGGGCAGTGAGGTATGGAAGAGCTGTGTGCTTGCTGTAGCTTGCTGGCTCTGTCTGCTCAGGTAAGGTGGCCTTTCTCTTTCAGAGTCATCACAAAAGCCTTGGGGACCTGTATAGATCATACACTGACCATTCCTACTGTGTGAGGGCAGGGAGATGGACAAGGCCAGTCCCTGTAATCTGTTCAGCACATTCTGTGGCCAGATGGCCAGACTGAAGCAGGGGCTCTGTGGTCAGCAGCCACGTGTGAGGACATTCCACTGAAGAGGAGTGAAGAAGGGAGGGATGTGGCAAAGGCTTAGCAGAAGGAACAGGGACATAAAGATGAGGCAGTTCTTTTGAAAGAGGGTGAAATTATGGGCATGTTGTCACACTACTGGGACAGGACAAGTGGAACTCAGCTCTCCTTAGCCCACCAGTGTGATTTAAGTTCAGGAGTACCTGTGGGGCATAGAAAACTCCATTATTCTCTATGATGATTTGGAGTGCATCTTGTCCACATCTGGCTGTGCAGTGCTGACAGCTCACCATAAGAACCACTGAACAATTCCCAGCTGATTTTTTTTGTTGTACATATGCATGTTTGGGACAGACTGTAATCCAAGAACTATGACATTAAACCAGAAAAAAAAACACTGTGGTGGCCCTTAAGTCTGAGAGGTGCCAGCTGGCTTCTAGCTTGTTTTTTTTTGTTTTGTTTTGTTTTTAGAAAGAAAATGGTGTTTCAGTGACATCCTGTGGGTGCCCCTTCTTATCTTTGTAATCTCTGTTCATCAACACCCCGTGCTGTGGCAAGATACCAAGATGCCCAACCTGCCTGCAGATGGTGTAGCCCATGGCCATGTCTGATACCCACCAACTCTGCAATCAGACTTCCCTCCCATTGAGGTGGAATGTCTGCTTGCTGGCTGTCCTGTGCAGCTCTTGCCCCCAAAATTCCTCCTTTTGGGTCTGGAGCAGTGCCTCCTGTTGTGTTCAGGGATGATCCTGGAAGTCCTTTCCAACCATAGTGGTTCTGTGATCGTGTTTGAGTGGCAGGATAGACAGGGCGATGCAGAGCAGTCTGCCACGTGCTCAGCAAACATCTTACAGTCGTTTTGGCAGCTCATGCCTTTTGTTTCAGTCTCTTGATACGTGTAAAATAGCTCCAAGAGAATCACTCCAGCACAAAGGAGCAGCAGCAGAGGCAGGTTGGCTGAGGTGTTTTGGTTTTTTTTTCACCACCTAAAAAGGATTTTTTTTTATTCCCACAGAGATCTGCCTGAGGAGAATGTTTGTACTGAGGAATGTGGATGTGGGCATGTCTCTCTGGGTGTAGGTGGTTTTTTTTTTATTATTCCCAAGGAAATTTTTGACAGGGATGAGGTCAGAATCCAAGAGTGTCTCACACAAAAGGCTGCCCAGGCCAGTCCCTGCCTGCCCTTCTCTGGGTGATGTAACCCGTGTTCAGTAATGCTGCTTCCGGGAGGTGGATAACAGCATTTTAGTTCAGCTCTAATAATTCTGTTAAATCAGAGCTGGGGTTGTAATTGCTGTTTGTGACTGAGTTTGTTCCATATGTGTGTTATGCAGGATGCCACTGTAATGAAACATTCCCTCTCTGAGGTCTATGCCCTAAAGAATCTGCCTTTACTGCGTGGCAGGGAGAATACTCATCTGCTCTCTGCCTTTGCTGTGCCTTGTAAACAAAGGGGAAGGGGGGGGGGCGGGGAAAGTCTTGTTCCACCTCGTTTCAGTTTCTTCTGGAAATTTTAAGTTGACTTCATTTGCTTTGGTAACACACAGCCTTGCTAGAGTTCTGCTCATTTCTTTTAATGACAAGCCCGCGAGGTTCTGTATGTCTGGGGGTTGATACACACGAATCTGAATGTGAGGAAGAGCCGGGGGGAGAGGGAAGGAAAATCCTCTTCCAGGCAACCAGCCACAATGTTCTGAAGCAGCATCTTAAATTTTAGCCTAACCGTGAGAAGCAGCCCTTAGAGATGCAAAATCTCTAGAGGAATATTGTATTCAAAGCTGGCACGTTGGGGCCAGGAGGTCCTGGGGGTTGGGTGTGGCTTTGCTCTGGAAGTGATGTGTTGATGTGTGAAGTAAGATCCATCCTGCTCAGATCTGGGTCCTGTGCAGGCCCCCGGGCACTGGGCAGGCAGAGGAGCTCCCCTCTCGTTGGGGGGGACATGGAGGGATGCAGCCGCTCTGCTGGCCCCCAGTGATGACACCCCCTGTGGGCCCCATGGAGTTGGGTGGGCTGCCTGGGCAGGACATGTGGATATGGAAAACTGACAGATGGCAGCAAATCTGCCCAGAGCAGGAGCTGTAAAAGCTAGGAGCCCCAGGACAGGAGTGTGCTGGGCTGTGCTACCTTGCTCAAGACACTGATCTGCCCCTCTTGCTCTCTCTGACTTCTTGTAGGTCTTGGGTGCTGCCTCTGGGTCTTGGTTTTCAGGTCTCTGTTGGCTTGCAGCCCATGAAATGTCTTGTGTGTGCTCCCAGGGGAGTAGGACCCCAAAAGGCAGCTTTGCTCTGATGGGATCTCACCTGGGTGACAGGGAGAGCAATGGGAACGATGCCTGGTGGCAGCAGGTACAAGATAGACAGCAAACTGTCCCTGCCTCATTTATGCAGCAGATTTAGCTAAGAGGTCTCTGTTTTATTGTGTGCCTGGGGTTCTACCACAGCGTCGTGCCTCCACCCTGGCCTTGCAGAGCAGCCCTGCGAGGGGGCACGTGCCACCTCCAGCACCACAAAGGGCTCAGGGAAACTTTGAGTGACTTCAGAGAGAGGTCCCTTCTGTCTAGAACGGCAGGGTTTGGTTGGTTGGGTGTTGATGGGCAATGAAAATTCCCAAAAGTCTGAAATGAAATGAAATAAAATGAAATGAAATGAAAATTAGTCATCATATCTGTTTTTCAAGGGCTTAGGTAATTTTTAGCTCTCTCACTGTAGGGCAGCAGTAAACATCCAGCTTCAGCCTACTAAAAGTGGGATCCAAGTATCCTAGCAGTATCCAGGGAACACCTTGGATAAGTTCTAGGGGCTCCTTCTTAGCTCACAAGACAAGGCATCTCCATCAGCAGCTCAGCTCAGCTCAGCTTGCAGGTGAACTCCCTTTTGACAGGGTCAGTCTTGCTCCACCAGCTGTGGAAGAGCTCCCAGCAGTGAGGAGAGAGCACGCAGCTGAAGGACTGAAGGAGGAAAACAGCGCCAACAGCAGATGAAATGGGGATGTCTCCTGGGCTGGCGTAGCTGTGTCTGTGCTTCTGCTGCTCTACAGCCTTGTCTGCTTATGCTTGAGCTTCTTCAGCTCTGCTGTGGCCACTGGGCACATGCGTTTTGTGGAGGTACAGGGGATATGAAACATCTCAGTCAAGAAGTGATTATGAAAAAGTCTGTTTGAGTAACAGCACCTGAACTTGGCCCACTAGCAGCCCCCAAGGTGCTTGTCTAAGGAAAAGCCATGTACCAGCAGTTTTACACTGGGAAGCCAAGAGAAATGATCACTAGTGAGCAGGAATAAAAAACCATGTAAAACAAATGTAGCATCCTATAATGTATCTGTAAAAAGGGAAAACTCATGTTACTTGAAGTCTATGAATTCAAGTTTCTCATGGGAAAAACATAAATCCTGTTCAAATGCTAATGGGCTGTTATCACAGGAATGTTTTAATTTAACTTCTGTGTACTAAAAGAAGGGGCAGAGCAAGGTTCAGAGAGCAAATGGCTGATGAATGATCTTCAATCTGCCAGTCAATGTTTGCTTTTTTTTTTATATAGTTCCCTTTCTTGATCTCTGTCTCCAAAGGGACATACAAAAGACAGCTGATCTCAGCTAGAGGTGGTAGCACATATTTGTGTACTTCTTTTATCCTTGTTTAAAATGGTAAGTTTGTGGCACTGGTGGAGTCAGTCACCAGAGTAGCTGGCCCTGAGAACATAGAAACTGATGGTATGTGAACAAAAATTGGCTTACTGGAAAGAAAAAAGGCAGCACATTTTAGGTAAGTGATAGAGAAAAAGAAAGTGAATTGGGCATTGCAGCCACAAGCCATCTTTGCAGGCTTCTCAGGGCAAGAACCAGCATTTCATAAAGCAAGAACAGCTTCCAAAAACTCGGAGGCAAAGGTCTCCCACCCTCTTCCACGAACACAGCAGCCAGAGCTTGCAAGAGCTAGGTAGGAAGAAGAGTGAAAGAGCCCATGATCTTCCCTGTGGAAGCAGAAGAGCCATCTTTCATTTTTCTGGAATCTCTTTTCTTAGCCAATTTATGGGTGGATGCCTCCACATTTGAAGATTTTTGTTACCACCTTGCATAACTCTAGCTGTAAGAAGAAAACCTCCTTGCTGCTAACACTCCCAAACTCGCAGAAACACTTTATGTTTTGAGAAAATTAGAGGGAGCCCTTGACTGACCTTGACCAGAAACAGTACATGTGAGGGCAGTGGGTGAGATGCTTTTTCTATTAGATAGGAATAAACATTAGTCAGGGGTCTCAACATCTTCTGTTACCATATGTGACCCACCTTTGAGGATCTTCAACATGCTTATGGGATCTGAAGGTGCTCATGCTCATGGTGAAGATCTCTGTTAGGCTCTCCTGGCCAGACAGTTGCTGATGTCCTCCCTGAATGGGGAGTGGGGTTTGGAACCTGCTCAGATGCATGGCAGGGCAGACTAGTGGGACATTTGGGGATGATTTACACCTTGGGTGGTGTGCTTACCTTCAGCTCACTCATACGCAAGGTGACTGATGATGAGGGTCATGGTCTGCAAGATCAGTAGTACCTCCTGGGGTGCTGGGATGATGACAACTGGCTAAGAAGGAAAGAGGAAAACTTTGTAGAGCAAGGAGATTTCCAGTCCCTGTCCCTGTTAGTCGTTGCAGTGTTGCCAGAGAGCCTGCGAGCTGATGAGACCAAGCGGCATTTGGCCTCGGCGTTTGAAAGCTGGGGAAGGGCTGGAGCATCTGTCAGAGGCAACGTGAGCCAGGCAGAACATGGCCCCGGGCTGTGGTTCCACCTGGATCCCTGCTGCCCGTTTGGCCTTGCGCGTGGCTCCTTGACTCAGCTCTCCTGCCCTGGCCCATCTGCCGTGCTGGCCAGCCAGCCACCATGGCCGGGGGACGGCAAGGCACCACAGCTTGTGCAGGAGGGCACGGGGGAGGTGGAGACCTCACGGGGAGGGAGCTGCATTCCCACCCCTGAGCCCGCCTCACTTCCCTTCCCACGCACCTACCTTGTCTCTGCCTCTTTCTGAAATAAAAGGAATAGGCAAATTAACAACATGAAAAAGGGAGGAGATGGTAAAGAATATCTGGGAAATTATCTGTGTCCTCATTTCGGAGCTTTGCATGGTAACAGGAAGGCAGGCAGCCCTTTTCTTCATTAATATATTAAAATATTAAAAAGCTGGGTTGCTACTCTGTTGTCATGGTCTGAGAAAGCTCCTAGAAACAGTTCTTCAGAGGATTATTGGACTTGAGAAGCTGTGCAGGGATGCCATTCAAGGACCAGGACAAGTCAAAGCTAAAGGACAAGGTTTACTGTCATACCATTAATGGGGACTTGTGTCCAGCCTGGGCCAAGAGTGGTGTTCACACCTTTGCTTGAGCCAAAATCTCCACCAACGGGACATGAGTGTTGCCATGGGTCTCGCTGGAATAGGGAAGAATCAAATTCTCATCTTGTCCAATCTCCTGTAGCTCCTGAGTCTTGAAGGTTTGTGTAAGACCAGTTCCTTGGGAGCACTGCTCCTGGCAAACCTCAATCTGACCCAGTGATGATCAGATTTCTGGAGGTTGAGGTGTTTGATATGGCACGTTAGTGGTGCCCCTGTCAGAATCTGTTCTTTATTTGGCAGTTATCAAAATATGCAATTGTTCTTCATAAGTCTTTGCCAATAAAGAAATCAGTCTTTCATGTTTCTATAGCTGTTATGTTCTCTCACACCTTCTGCTTGCCCTTAATAGTGTAACCATGTGGTGGGGCCTTGATGCTCATACAGGAGGGTGACAATGGGGCTGTACAGTGTCATGTATATAGATTTATTTATTTTTTAAATATATATTTGTATACATGCACACACGCTCAATAAATGTTTGTTTGTTTTTTTTTCTTGGCAGGTCACTATGGAAAGGATATTTATCGAAGTGGAGGGCCAGATCTCCATAATTTCATCTCCTCCGGGTTTGTCACATTAGGAAGAGGACACACGAAGGGTACAGTGGAAACAATTTTTTGCTAAATAAAAAGATCGTTTTAAATAAAAAAAAAAAAGAGCTCTAACTCAGAAGCCAGGTTCTAAGTGCTATGAGATAACAGTATTGGACTGCAGTAAGTAGGTTTAGTCTAGCAAATATTGCTGCAGGTAAAATACTGTGCTCCTGGCAGAACCTTTTAAATCCTAGCAGGGGAGATGGTGGGAGAGTGTGGAGTCAGAATCTCCCAACCCCACTCTGACTTTGCAGTTCAACAGTCTCTACTGCTTTGTGCTTTGTGTGGTTGCACACCACCCTTGTGCTGCCACACTTCCAAAGGGAAGGGAAGGAGTGTGACGCTGTCCCAGGGCAGGCATTTAGCCCTTCAAGGGGCTGTTTCCACATTTCTTTTCTTTGAATACCTGGCTCTTTTTTTTTCATATTTTAATTTTATTATTTTGGGGGGAGGATATTATGAATATTTTATAAAATTATTTATTTTTAGGTCCTAAAACATATCTTTTATGTGTTCATATAATCTGTGATATAATGTACAAACGCGAAAACACAAAAATATGCATATATTGCTCTGTGTACGTTATGTGTATATGTATTGTATATAAAATATATGTGGAGAGACAGTTGTAGCTATATTAGATAAGTAACCATATATCCCAGGAGTTGTGGTGACACAAAAGCTGTGAGATCTGATTCAAAGGAGCTGGTCACCAGAACCCCAGCTGAATATTCATTCTATGGCGTTGTTGCCTGTTGGGTGAGTTTCCGTGGTGTACGGTGAGATGATGTTTGGAGCATCTTTCTGTTCACACCCACGCCCTGGGCGGGTCACACCGGTGCACGGGGAGCGGGCTGGGACCCCGGGGAGTCCAACGTGTGCTGTGCCAGCACTCCTGGGGTTTTGTGTCCTGCTGACTTCTGAGACTGTTGTACCTTTCTATAGACGCAATGTATGTGGAGATACCTATATAGACACAATGTACTCTATGTGGAGATGTGTCCATGTGCTCGCCTGGTTGAATGCACCTTGTGTTGTTTCTGTGGATGACCATGACTCACAAATGATTAAAAGACCTTTATTTTTTCGTACATTTCCTTCACTTTTTCAAATTCTCCACAAGTGTCATCCAAAGCAGTGTTGGTCCTGTAGAACTGTCAGAGAAGAAACAAATATATGTATATTGTCTGTGTATGTCTGTGTGTGCTTAAATAAAGTTTACTGAGGCTGAGGCAGCACCCGTGGGACTTGTAATACAATAACCTGCAATTCCAGCCTGGCACTGCACCACTGGTGGAAGGAAAGCAGAGAAAACCACCATGAACCTTCAGGTGGGCTGGGAACTGAAATGGTCCGAGGAAGGACTCATGGATGGTATTTCACACAAGGTCTCCCCTTTCTCCTCCCCATCCAAAAGGAGTTTTACAGTCATGTCCTACCACATCAGTCCTGATCATATATTTAGGGTGAGATAGTAAGCGTGCCCTGGTAGAGGTGTGGTCTGTGGAATGGTGTGTCCTGGTAGCCTTCATCAAGCACATGGATGACCCTGGGCAGGGCCATAAACCTGCCTTTTTGTCTCAGACATTGGAATTCTCTTCAAGCAGTTTTCTGTACAATAGACTTTTCCCAGTTCCTTCCCAGATCAAAGTAAAACCTGCTTCCCTTCTTTAACTGAGAAGTCTTGGGGGCTCCCTTCTTCTGTAGGTGGGCCAGTGATTTTCACCTTTTCCACTGGCTTTACTGGCAGCCCCACAGAGCACATTTCCTATCCCTGGGAAGGTGGGAGAATGGGTGATGGGAGTCCAGACTCTTTATATTCCACCTCTTCCAACAGATAGGGTGCTGCTTTCCCAAAACAATAAAAAGCTTTTGTTATCTGAAGAAATTAAAATATATCTGGGCTGTTTCTGGACATAAAAGAATGGATTGCCCTTTGAGTTTACTTTTCAACTATCTGTAAATTCACGTTTTATTTGAACAATACCATAATGTTAACTTCTAGCATCTTACTAGTAAATTCACACACCCACTCGTGACTGGTGCAAGTGATTTAACATCTCCACATCTTCTGCCAGCAAACTGCCTTGTTTGCTTGTGCAAATGTGTAGATTTGTCTTTGTCTGGGATACGATTTGATTGCCTGTGTGTGTTGTGAAAGCAGGGACTCGGGATGTAACAAATGCCATAGGCTCTGTCGGTGGGATTGTGCCCTATTGTCATGTGATTATTTTGTGGAAACATTACATGATTCAGTTTGAACTGGTGACCCCATTGTCCACAAAGGCAGGAGAGATGAGTGCTCCAGCAAGGTTTACAGTCCTGAGCTTTAGCCATGCAGCTTCATGCTTAGATTTTGTACTGTTTCAGTTCCAGTGCATGTGTTAAAATCTCCACCTCAACTGCCATTAACCAAATAACCTTGTCCTGCCTAAACCACTGTGGGAGAAGGTTCTGCTTTTAGACTGAACAAAGCCAATGAAGTTTAGCTCAATATTTCTTTGTGCTGGAAGACACTTTTGGTGTTTTCTCAACTGTCTTCTGTGCTGTGGCAGAACTCCAAGTGCTGAGTAATATTTAAGACCTAATCTATTTTGGGCAGAAGACAAAGATGTGAGACATGCCAAGCTACCATGGATACCAAATCAGCATATTCACATGTCTGACATCCACAAGCTCCTGCAAGATTGTGAATTATGATTGTTATGTGACACTGCACTGGGCAGTGCATCACTGCCTGGCATTTCAGTCTATAAAATCACTACATAGTGTGTTCTTCAACCCATGGTGAAAGACTTCACTGTCAGTCTGTCATGATGGTCTAGGAATGAATCCAAAGTCTTTAGGCCATAGAAGGTCTCCATGGTGAGACCCACGGCAGGGCTAAGCTCATCCAGTCTAACGTAGCTAGAAGTTAGACATTTTATTCTGAGGTAGCAACCTTCAAAGCCATGTAGGGACACCTGGTTGACACTAGCACCTCTGAATGAATGTTCACTGGATGGACACCGGGCAACTCTTCCTACGATCTAGCAAGAAGGAAGCTGTTTGGGTCTTTTAGCCTTTAGAGGAAGGAAGATGAGTCCTGCCTGTGCTTGCCTGTAGTTAAACAAGCTTGTAGCTCATGCAGGAGTTACTCCTGTGTGACTGCTGTTGCTCCAGCTGCTATGGTGGCTGCTACCAGACTTCAGTGCTCCAGTAAAACAAGTAGGAGCACTGAAGACAGAAGCTATCACATCCGTCTGAGCTATTTTAGAAACCACCTTCTTCAAACAGTTCTTTCTCTGAGTATCTTGCTACTCTCATCTGTCCTGGGTTGAGACTACCCTAACATAGACCATACTGGGTGTCCTGCCAGGGCTCTTCAGAGCTCTGCTCAGTTTCTATAGAAACTTACACCACTGCAGCGTGCTGTGGAGCAAGCACACACCTGGATAGTCAACCACAGTGGGGGAACAAATCCTGAAGAGCAGTTAATTCACTCCAGATTAACTACTCCAGATCAGGATTGTTGAGTTGTCAGTTAAAAATGTGGTTTTAGGGGTTTATTTTCAGTATCAGCCTCAGACCTTGAAAATAGTTGTCGAATGGAATTTGGCTTCTTGTATTTCACCAGCCTGTGACAGCAGTAGACATCCTGGAAAGCAGAGGATAAGCTCACTTCATCACTTAACAACTTCTTTGTTTTCCTAGTAATTTTGCAACAGTACTTAAAATAGTGAGGGTTTTTTTTGGTTTGTTTTTGTTTAAAGCATGATTTAGTTTTTAAGTTGGGTGCTAAGGCTCAGGGAACAGTCAGGCAGGAGGAATGTGGGATTTTAGACTCCTCTGCTGCAGGGTGATCTCACAGGGAAGAACAGGACTTTCCCCACAATCTGCTAGTTTCTTATAAGTTTATGCCAGGTCCTTGAGGAGGTGCAGAGGTAGGGCTGCAACTCAAAAAAAGCATGTGTAGGAACACATGACTCCGGAAGAGTCAAGTGTACTGCTCCTGGGTTCTCTGGGAGATGTCTCTGAATTAGGGCATCTGCAGGAGTCTCTTTTCTTCAAGTGTCCACTAAAATTTGCTCCTAGGATGTTCTCCAGCAGTGCAAGTAGGCACGATAAAAAAAGAATCATGTCAATGGTTGCTAAAGCCTGATTCCATGACTGCTGGCATCTCTGTGGAGCTGCATCAGCATCCTGCAGTGTGGGTGGGCAACATGAAAATGAGGGTGGTGTAGAGAAGTCAGCCTGGAGACTGAGCAATAGAAGCTGCCCACAGTGACATTTCATCTCGTGATACTTGGTGCAGATACGGCAAGGTTTACAGCCTGAATGTAGGATTTGCTTCTGCAGTGTGGTTGTACCTCATGCATCTGCAGGGTGGCTCAGGACACTCTTCTGATGGGGCAGCTTGAGCTGGTTTTGGTTGAGCACATGTGCTGGCTGTGTGGAAACAGCATGGTGTATGTCCTTCCGCAGGACCTTACACCCAACCAGACATCAGACTCCCCAGATACAGCCTCACCTTTGCCATCTCCTGATGAACAGCCCTCTCCGTGTTGCCTGAGGTGATGCACAGCAGCCACACACAGCAGAGGGAACATTGAGAGATCAGCTGTTGATGACCTCTTGCTTTTTCACAGTTGACAATATCTCCTTGAAATCAGCTCTTTTTGGTGCATATTCAAAAGGAAACAGTTGTTCCTAATCTAGTCCACCTTAGAAAATGATCACCTTTCATCTACCAGGCCAAGTGCCTGGGCATGAGTTGTTTTGAGGGCAGGTGGACCATCTATCCCCTGGTGCCAGAGCAGCAGAGGGTGGCTACCACATGGGTTGGAGGTCTGAGGTCTGCAACTGTTGGTGAGAGTGAGAGGAGACAAGGTAATAATGTCAGGATGGGAGGGAGAGCTGACAGGCTTGAGGTAGCAGCTGAGTCTCATGGTTCCTCCCTGCTTGGTTGTCTGTCGGTGGGCTCTGACAAGCTGAGGGAGATCCCTCATCCCTGCCCTGGCACCTTGTGCTGCCAGTCCATGGCCAGACCTGCTCCTCGTTGTGTCCTTCAACTCCCTGAAGATTCACCTCTGGGGTGTCACTGTGCTCCCACTGTCACCCCATGGGCCAGTCCCAAGAGGTGGGGACCTGATGTCACCAGGGTCACTCAGCCTTATTGCAAGAGAAGCTTCCAGAGTAATGCAGCAGCTTGACAGCTTGCTGCCTCTGCCAGCTCAGTGTCTGTGCTTGTTCATGAGAGAACCTCCTACAGAGGCAAACAGGAAAGAGGACAAATGAATCTCTAGCTCATACTTAGCAACCGAGATCTTCCTGGGGTGCTTCAGTGTCTCAGACAGCTGAGGTGGGCAGCAGCTTCACTTCCTCATCCTTTTCTCCCCTGGGAGCTCCAGAGATTTCCCAGCTCCATGTTGCTGCAGCTCCCACTGGAAGGTGATCCGGCCCCTCTGGATGGAGAGAGGAGGCACAGAGTAAATGGCTGGTGACTAAGCCTGTGTTTGCCCCCATTGCTAAGTCCATGTTTGTGTGACTCTTAGCAAAGCTTGGCGATGATGACAGGGCTGTGGAACGTCCCGTGTCAATGTGAGGATCAAGTCCTTTCCTTCCTGAAATGTCTTGATCTCCCCATCCTTCTATTCCCTCATTTGCACATTCTTCCCACCTTCAGTGGTTTTTCTGCAAGCTGAAGAAGATATGAGGCAGGCTCCCTGTTTCGCAAGTTACATACCTGTGTGCAGACACCTCAGGGGATCTGTAATATTTGGCATGCTGCACACTTGGCATACAAACTAAATGTGATGTGATGTGGTAAAACTGGGTTAGGTGTCTGTGGTGCTGACACCAGTTCCTCCTCTTGTACTCACCTTGTCCACATTCCCCTTCCACACACACCACTGTTCCTTTTGGAGACCCCAAAATGAGACCCTTTTACAAGCATCAACTCAGGAACCAGCAGCTTTATTGCTCCATTGGCACATAAATATGATTCAGACATGAATGGGAGGAAAGAGATTTATTAATTTAGCCATCATTAGCAGTTTGAGGATTACGACTCCTCTCTCCAGTGCTGCCCTGGTTCCCTGCCGTCGTGGCTGGTTCCCTGTCGCTTGGCTGGCAGCTTTGTTTTCCACTTTCTTTCCCAAAGTGCTGGTTCATCCCCTGAATTTGTTATTTTGAGATCTTGAATTACATCTGTTGCAAGCAGCATTGGCTGACCACAGCTACAAACCAGGCAGTGCATCAGCTCCAAGGTGGAATTTACTGCCTCTCCCCACCATCAGTCATCCACACTTGCACTAGACTCATTAGTACAGGGAAAAAAAGAGGTTTAAGGGTCGTTTTTTTCATACCTGCATCTGTAGCACACCATGAATAGATTATGCAAAGATTGAGGGTGAGGTCTGTGAAGTCCTTTTGCTCATTAGACACTTGTTAGAGGTCCCGTATCAACGGGGAGGTGTCAGCCAAGAGCCTGCTGCATCCCAGTGAACCATTTTATGCTCATCCTGGATAATATCAAAGGATTTTGCCAGTGTCTCACGGCATGTGTGCTAAAGATCACTCACATTCTGATGCCAGATTAGTTTCAACCGTTGCATGTTCTGACACTTAATTGCGTCAGCTTGAAAATAGGATCATTGGGATGTGGGAACTGCCTCATGGCTTTGCAGGAAGGCTCTGTGACGCAAGAGGACGTCTCCATCCCCTCTGAATTATTCAGTCAAGTTCAGACACTGCTGTCCATTTCTCAGCAGAGTCTGGACAGCTCATTTTGGTTTTTTTATAGCCCTCTGAAGAGCTGGGTGGGAGGAGAGCAGGAGGTCGTGGCAACCATAGTGATGCCTGCAGCAGTTGTGCAACATGCCAGAGCTGTGGGCAAGGGACAGGATGGACGTGAGCAAAGCCACAGCAATCCCTGGGGTCACTTTCTGCAAAAATAACTCAGGTGATGGGTTTGTGTCCTTCTGTCTTCTGACAAACTGACTACAAACCTGGCCTAAAGCAAAACTTGGAGAGACTGGTTTGGAATGTGGCTTTCCCAGCTAGTGTGTCCCACACTATGAGCAGTGAAAAAAAGGAGGATTGGCCGCTTTAGATAGAATATTAGATTATTTAGATAGAAATTTAGATAGAATGCTTTGAGTTGGAAGTGATGTCCAAAGTTCATCTAGTCCAATCCCCCCTGCAGTGAGCAGGGACATCCCCAACCAGAGCAAGTTGCTCAGAGCCTCATCAAGCCTGAACTTAAATATCTCTAAAATGATCTCTCTGGGCAGCCTGTTCCAGTGTTTCACCACCCTCGGGGTACAGAACTTCTTCCTAATGTCTAATCTACATCCACCCTGCTCGAGTTTAAAACCGTTGCCCCTCATTCTGTTGTGACATGCCCTTGTAACCAGTCCTGCTCCAGCACTGCTGTAGGCCCCAAATCTGAGAGCCTTCCACAAGCTTAGTAAGGAAACAGCAGAGAATTGACCACAGGCAGGGCAGGGAGCATGTGTATCGCTGCTAAGGCAGGAGGTCCAGCTTCCCATGGATAGAAACCCACAGTTACTCCACAGGTATCTAGTAAATAGAGAGTTCTTCCTGCAGCAAGGAAGCAAGGTTACCAGAGGACACCCTCACTTGTGCATGTCAAGAGACATGAGACTCTTGTTGTCCACTGGACATCGAATTGCTCACCAATCAAATGGCATTTTTAACTGGACCTGAAAAAATGTGCATCCTGGAGGACACAGAAAGGGCTGAGGTGGGAGCATGGGATGCCAGCCAGGTTGGGTTGCTTTTTCTTTCTCACCGAGGGATGGTTAAACCCACCATCTTGTGTCTGAGCCAGGACAGGACCACCCTGTATCTTTCTGGGTGCACATGTTCAGGGTTAGCAGCATATTGTGGTCACTGGTTCTGACACAGGCAGTACTGGAGCCAAACTTTCACCTGGCACTTTGGAGAAGGTCATGGGGCATCTCTGGCTTTTGCCTTCAGCATGTGGTCCCCTTTACAGACCCAGGCATGCACAGGAGCTTGGGACTAGCCTTCCCCACTGCCACTGCAGAGGACCTGAGTTTCCCTGTCAATGTAAACCACAGAAGTTACCACACAACTCATTCTCCACCTGTGGTTAGTCAGGTATTTTGCTGCCCACTTCCTTGTCCTACAAATTCTATTGCATCCAGCACTGCACTGAGTTCCATGGCTGATTTTCAATAATCTGGTTCTTCAGAATGGATTTCTCTTCTTCCTGCTCTTTGTTAACAGTATATCAAAATAAATTAGAAAAGCTGGGAGAATTAAAAAGCCCTGCCTGTTATCGGATGTCCTTTCACAGAGTCTGTCAGCTCTCCATTTTGATATTTTGGCAGAGAAAACTGAGCTGAAGGCTAGTGAAAAGCTGGCAGTTCCAGCATGGTTGTCTATGAAACAGGGAGCTTCAGCTGCTTGCCACAAACTTCTCTTTGAAGAATGTCTTTTCCTATGTCTATTACCAAGAAGTGATATATAAAACCCCTTACGATTTCCTGTGACAGTGTCACTGAGCATCTCAGGCTGTTATCTCCTCAAACAGAGTTTTAGATTGAAATTACAGATCACCCCTGGAGCTGACATAAAGTTTCTTTAGCAGGTCAGCATTCATTCTTAATCGTGTTTGCAGATTGTAAATAAGAAATTCCGGTATTGTGAGAAAATTGGAGATTCTTGGGTTCAGATAGGGGACTTTGCAAAGGGATCTGTAATTCTTAAGTACCTGTGAACTCACCAGAACAACCAAATCCCATGGTCAGAATTTAGCAGATGGAGAGCTTGGGCATGCCCCAAAATCTACTGTTATAGCAAAATCAGTATATTATATGCAATTTATCTTCTAAAGTTCCTTGGGAGAAATGTTGGCTCATCATCAGAGAAGTGGCTTTGGGGACACAGTCCCCAGGTTTCCTTTCCAGATTTTCTTTCTAGATCCAGTATTCACTCCCAGGGAAGTCATCGGGCCTTAGGAGCTTCAGTTTATCCTTTAATAGTCAGTTTAAAACTGTGGACGATTGTAGGAGGTTTGTACAAGAAATGCCACAGAAGTAGTTGCAGGCCGTCCTTAAGAGGCCGACTTGAACCTGCTGATTGACTTCTTGTGCTCTTTGATCCAGATTAATCTCCGTCTCTTGACAGAACATGGGCCCCTGGCTGTGACCATTTCTTATTGTGGTAGCATCTAAAGGCCACAGACTGAAGATGGGAACCATGACTCCCAGATGGGGACAAACCAGAGGGAGACCTGTCCCACATGTCCTACTCTTTCTGGTATGGAATTTACAGGTGTGCAACAGCTGTTGAAGTAGAAACATTCATTTTCACAGTTTAAAACATCACCTTGTTGTCCCAGACCTACTTTTACAGGGCTGTGGTTCTCTAACCATTTAGTTCCTGTTCTCAGGAATTAAAGTTCCCTCAGCTAGAGGAATTCTTCATACTATTCCAAACTATTTAGCCCAATTTAAACTGCCATGACTTTGCTACAGGTCTGGTGTCCATGTCACTGTGCTCCAAGAGGTGCATAGCGAAGGAGTTGAACGAGGGCTTTCCTACCACCCTTGTTTTGCACTCAGAAGGACAATAAAATTCAAATGCTGCTGACATTTGTTATTGAGCCATTAATCTTCTATTCATGGGGCTGCAAGGACACTGTAGAGGTCTGTAGTGATGCCAGATGATTCCTGCCCTCTCTGGCTTACAGTCATGCTTGTACTTCTGGTGAGGCACCAAAATCCTTCTCTGCTCACTGCAGAGAGCTGCACATTTCATCGATCATGATGCCACAGTCTGAGGTCACCAGTAGGACCAGGATGGCTGTTGCCCTGCACCTGTTCTTCATTCTGCAACGGGGACTGTTGGCAGCCTGGCGCTTTTGGGAGACATGGTGCTCACAAGTGTAAGGGCTCTGCTTTCATGGCTGGAGGCAGCAGATGCTGGAGAAAGTGCTAGATGTTTGTACAGTTTAGCCCAGGTCTTTGTTTTTGTAGCTGAAAGATATTTCTAACTGTTGAGTTACCTTTGATGCACTCAGATGAGACAGAACTCAGCAATTTCACACCTGCCAGGGTGATGTTGCTGTGATTTGGTTTAGGTTGTGAAACCAGGCTGCAGCAGCTCTGATAGGTGAGGAAAGCCTGTGTAGTGTGAACCTCCCTGCTGTTCTCCACGATCAAAAAGTGCAGGGTTCCCAAGGAGCTGGGAGGAGACAAGGGGAGCAACTGCCCTACGTCATCCTTTGGAACTGCTTTGAGGTCAAAATGAATTTACAGACCCCTGTGACAGGAATTGCTTCTGCTGCCATGGCAGGGGGTAGGCAGGTGAGTCAAAGTGCCACAGTCCTCTCAGGACTTGAGGAGAAAGAATGGGCAGCCCTCATCTGTCTTCTTCCTGAAGATGGAGATGATTTGCTACCTGGAGGTTTGCAGGAAGTGTCAACATGTTCTCCAAGAAACTCTTCAAGAAGAAAAGATTATGTTGGGAAGTGAGGGAGGACTACAAACTGAAGGCTGAGAGGAGCATTTTCTCCTTGCTTGGACTTGGAAAAGCAAGCTCTTTACTCTCCCTCATGCCTCTCTTTAGGTTCCAGCAAGTGCCCTAAAAATGGTACCTGTGGGGATCTGTTGAGAAGAATACACTCATAGCACTGCTCAGAGACATTGGATAGGAGAGGAGGGGTTGCTCTCATTCCCCAGCAGCTGTGCCAGAAGGCACTACTTTCAGAGGGCTGAGCCCCTCCCACTGCCCAGCTCCTGACTAGGACTGCTGCTGTTTCCTTTCTGACAGCATCTCCATTTCTCCTCAGAACTCGAGTAAACCCATTCTGTCATCCCCATGCTTCAGATAGTAGCTTAAAAACTACTCAGAGTCCTCAAATCCCTCATCCAGTGGTCATCACACTCCTGAAATCACATGCCTACCACCACTTTTCCTAGCAGTGTGCCCTTATTTCTTTATAGAAAAGCAGCCAGGAGGATTTCTCCAGTCCTGGATGAGGGCATCATTTCCATGCAGTGCCTTGGGGCTGCTGCTGGTGCTCTCATGGGGTAAAGCTGCCAGAACCCAGGTCTGTGGCAGTTTGAGGCTGGTGGTTAGGTGGAGCCTGTGGTTTGTTTTTTTTTTTTTGTCTGACGGGTGAAAAGCAGGAATCTTCTCTTTGTCACTAACTCTCCTAAATGAGTGAGTGGCTGCAGAACAGAGAGCAGCGTCTCAGCTGGAGCCAGGCGATAAGACAATGCCCACAGCTAGAAGATGCATGGGGCAGGAAGCCTTCCAGCAGGGTCACATCTCCTCACAGGAGGTTGTCTGTGTCTTGGATAGTCCTAGCATCAAGTGAATGAACAGAGAAACTGGGGCTTTGCCAATAATTCATATAGCTGACATACAGGTTTTGGACGGCAGCCGAGTTCCAGCTGATCCCAGGCCCACTTTCTGCCAATGACTGGTATTTTTTAATTGATTCCAATGGCACTGGCTTGGATCTGCTGCAGGAAATATCTTTGGCATGCCAATGCAGCCCATGGCATACTGTTCCAGCACACCTGCCCCTTGAGAAAATGGTGGGTTTGCTTTCCCAGCCTGCATTTCCTCTCTGAACAAGGGATGAATTTAAGACATGTCGGAGCCTCCCCTCCCCCTTTATTTTTTTTCCCAAATGTAGCTGATGTTCCTGGAAGAAATGTGCTTATAACAGGAAGAAAAAGGAGTTTACTGGCCAGGCTGAAACTTGATCCCTGGCTCTAGGAGTCAAATCGTCTTTCGCTGGTGAGAGCTTGTTCAGATTCTGTGAGCAGTGCGGGAGGCAGCTGGAGTTTGGGGGCTTGCCTTCCCAGCGGCGCTGAGGAGAATGTCAGTGCAGGCAGGGAGATGTGGAGCTGCTGAGGAAAAACCCGCATCCTACACAGCCACATTTCAGAGCAGCTCTGCTCTTTATGTGAAGCCATATCTGAGCACACAACTCCCAGATTTCTCTTCGGAAACGTAGCCCTTCAACATTTTATGAAGGTAGTACATTCTTATCTGTTCATTTTATGTTGTCATCAATTGTTTAAAATGTAACACAGGTTTTATTCCAAAGTATATGTTACTGTTATTAATTTAAGATATGCTTAGATACAAAGAGCATACAGTCCATAAAAGACATGTCCTCCTATTCATTTTAAACCAGGAAACTAAAAATAGAGCCAGTTCTGGGAGTTCGGAGCCATCCTGCCAAGGAACTCCCAGAAACTGGATTTC
>NW_008591065.1:0-14153 GCF_000691845.1 Merops nubicus
TTCAGGCATGTGCAGGCGTGTTCAGGCGCGTGAATTTTGTCTCGGTGACAAACATAAAACAGTGCCAATTAAAGGAGGGCAAAGAACAAAGAATTAGGCAACGGGACAGAATAAGGAGAAAATCTCAAGTACTGCAAGACCTTTAGATATTTGTACTTATACAAATAAGTACATATCAGTGATCTTTTGTGAGTTTTACTGGTTTCTGGGAGGAGTGGGAAGTTAGAGTAAAGCTGGTGAGAGTAAAGGTTAAAGAGCATAACAAATTTTTCAGGAGTGGATTTAAGATTGGGACAATACACTTCCTTGATTAAGTGATTTTTAGTGCTATACTTAGATTTAGGAAAATCTGGGCTTTGGGAGCACATTTTACTGCAGGGTCTTCCTAAGCTCAGGAAAATATGATGGAAGCTGATGTCAGTTATAAGAATATTTCAGGGTTAGTTCTTAGGAAGGTATGCATCAGTGCATTAGCTTTGTGACTGACGTTACAGCCGAGGTTAGGATTAAGGAACTGGAAAGAGCAGCTGGAAGAACAGAGGTTAGTGCAGGATGTTTCAAAGTTTGAACAGTTCCGTAAACCAAATGAACAGCAGTCAAAATAATTTCTTTTATCTCGGAATGGTTGTCATGGTACAAAGGAAGACGAGGGCAGTCGTTAGGTTTTGTGGCTTATGTGTGTTTGAAGACAGTACCTATGGAAAAAAAAATATGCTTCTTATATTCAACCGAGCTCAGGTTCTGAGTTCTGTGGAGCAGACGTTCCTCTCTGAACCCAGGTGTGCTAGTGGAGCTGGTTATTTCTCAGAACTGTTGCCATTACCATGCGTAAGTTACCTCCTTTGGCAGTACACATCATATGTGGCCTTTCCTGACAGAGCTTCATTAAGGAATGCTCCCGTAAGCTTCTCAGTCACCAGTTTGTTGAGAGAAGTAACTTCCAGCAAGCCCTAGCAGAAGGCTACTTCTCAGTAGCATAAGCAAATAACAGGTGTGAATATACTCTGCAGGAAGAAAGCATGACATGAAACGAACATTTATTAAAAAGGACTGTACAGACAAATTAAACAGGTAGCACGCTGCTACTCCTGCTCGGCACAGGAGTGAAATATTTAAAACACAGAAGTCAGTGAAAACACCGTACTGCTAAAATATCTAAATGCTAAAATGAAAAACTATGTTGGAGGAATTAGAAAACTCTAAAATAAAGGAAAGCACATTTATTTAAAGTGCTAGTAGAGTCTTAACTTCTTGAATTGTCTCCTATTTAGGGTAATACATCAATGGCTAGTTTGAAATTAGATTCTGTAACTTGAAACCACTGGCAGGTTCAGTCAGTGTCCTGTTTAGAAAGCTGAAGTTGAATTCAGGAAGTGCAAGCGCTAAAATTTGGCTTACATTTTCTCTGTAGTCAATGGGGTCCTTAGTCTAAAGTTTGAACAGGTGATCTACCCTACCTTGGGTATGAAAATTTCTATAGCAAAGCATTTAGACACAGTATTCACATCCTTTTAGTCTGAGCTTACAGTGGGAGGCAGGGGGAGAGGCTTGTGATTTTTTTGCCATTAGGTTGCAGAACAACAGGACTATCCTTTCAGGCAAATGAGGAACCAGGAAAAGACCCTGGAAACCCTCTGTAACAACAACAAAAAACAAAAACAAAAACAAACAAGCAAAAAAAAAACCTAGATATTTTGTTGTCACTTGAATAACCATTGAAAAGGGTATGACAAAGCCAGAGTTAGAACAGACTTTAGTAATATAAAAGCCTTGTAAGCTTTGAGAAGGGTCTCTTTGTGGCTACTAAGAGAACTGAACCCAAATAAGAATTCATTTAAGCCAAGTGAACAAGTATCCTCAAAGAATTTTAGGTGCAAAGGAAAAGGCCATTGTTGCTCCACGGAGCAAAAATGTCGCAGACTTGTGGCAAGAACTGTATTTCAGACAGCTTCCTCCTCTGACTGAAAACCAAGAAATCAGAACTTCATAATTATCCCCCTAGTCTATTGAGAAAAGGGCCTGGGGCTGTCATGAGAAAAGCTCTTCAGGTAAACTCCCTTAATTAGTCTGTGAGAGAAAAGGAGAATACTATTTCCTTATGAAAGACACTGTTTCTGGCCCTCCACCCCCACAAGCCCCTAATAAATAATGCAGATTTTGTGTCCTTGAAATAGAATCACAGAATATCTCAAGTTGGAAGTGATCCATAAGAATCATCACATCCAACTCCCTGCTCCTTGCTGGACTACCTAACATTAAAGAATTTAAGTAAGCATTGTCCAGATGCTCCGTGTTCTAGTGACTGGCCACCCTCTCAGTGAAGAAACTTTTCCTAATGTCCTATCTGAAATTCCCCTGATGCAGCCTCATTCCATTTGCTCATGTCCTGTTGCTGGTCACCAGACAGAGAAGATCAGCACCTCCCACTCTGTTGCTTTCCCTGAGCAAGTTGTAGACTGCTGAGGTCCCCTCTCAGCCTTCTCTTCTTCTCCAAGCTGAACAAACCAAGTGACCTCAGCCACTCTTTTTAAGTCCTGCCCTCAAGACCTTTCGTGGACACCCTCATATGGACACATGGTAATGGCCCGATGTCCTTCTTACACTGAGGTGTCCAAAACTGCATGCAGTGCTCGAGGTGGGGCAGCACCAGTGCAGTGTGGGGCGGGCCAACCATCCCCTCGACGGGCTCGTGACGGTGTGCTCCATGCACTGCGGGCACCGAGGGAGCGCCAGGCACGCCGGTGTCGCCTGCAGCCAGACGCGCTCTCAGCAGCGCTACTCGCACGGCAGCACCTTGTAAAGGAGATGGGAACAGGTGTGTGGACACTGGTACGTCATCGATACAAATAGAGTATGTCATATTCATGCTTTTTCTTTTTTAAAAAAAAACCCAAACTTTGTTAAACACGAGGGCACGAGAGACTAGTTTAAAAAAGTAAAAATACAAAACTGCCATACTAAATTAGTAAACGGTGCATCCTTAAGCATACTTAAGTTTAGAGCTTTATCAATCTCCCAAAAAAGAAAGAACCTGGCAAAGTAACAGTGAAGTGAGAGCAGCTACAACTAACCCTATTTCAGAACTGTTCTACAAATCTATCCTATTCACACTACTTCATTGCAGACCGTTCACCTGTTCTCCATTGTCACTACTTCTTAAATTCATGTAATCAAAGTATGCCGTTCTCAAGTATGTGCTTCGGAGGAGTCCACATACTGTCCTTTAACTCTGTGTGCATTTTCCCTTAAACTCAATAGGAATTGCTCTGAACAGGGCACGCAGCATGTGGCCGCTCTGATATTTAAAAGCAGGATCCAGTATTCATGTTAGGAAACATGCAAAATGACAGAGTAGTGCACTGCTGCTATTTGGAGTGTGGGGTCAGACTGTGCTCCATTATTGTTATCTCACAGAGACTGAGTCCCAGTAATTCAGCTAGCAGAATCTGCTCTTTGTGTATTTTCAGGGGCATGTGGTACACATGCTATCTCTGCTGTTAACAGATGTTAAATTGGCTATGAAATATTAAAATAGGAGAATACCAACTGAACTTGGCATGAATTACATGACTATATGCAATAAAATAAGTACTTAGTGGTGGAATGGGAAATTAATGACAATGTATGTGATTTGGCCAGCAAAACCGGTTGATGTGGATTTGTACATCAACCAGTACTTGGCAAAGGTCTGACCAGAGACTTGGGGCTTCCCTGTTCTTCCTGTTTAAAAGCAAAGTTCTCAATATAACCACCCTAGCATAACAGTAGAGGAGAACCTGGGCTGAAGAGAGAAGAATATAAACAACCAGTCCCTGCCTCCTGAAGTCGGTGGAAAGAATATCTAATATTTGAGATCAACCTAGACACCAAAGGTGGTAACAAAAGTTGAGATTGGAAATGAGTAGGTTTTAAGCCTTGGTTCTGTAGTTGTGTCACAGCCATCATCCCCCTTGGAGGAACTGCTGTTATATTAGGTGAAACACAGGGAAGACATCAATACAGGAAGTGGTCTAAAGGATCCTTTAGTCAGGGGTCTTTGAGCAAACAAATAGTGAAAGAAAAACAAAATGGGCTGAAATAAAGCATACTTGAAAAAGACCTACCAAAAGACACAAAAATAGAAAAGGGAAGATGACAACACCAAAGCTAGGCAGTTCTACTGAAATACATCCCTTTTTAGTTGACACCATTCCAATTTTATGTTACTGAATTTCCCTGTGCTCCAAGGAAGATTTTGGCAGTAGAAACCAGGAATAGAAGATGTGCAGAATGGCTGATGTTGTGGTCTGTGCACATACAGATTTGGGATGTTTCACACATATTTCCTAGAGAACCACAGTTAGCTGGTTGGCCATAGAACCTAGGATGGACCACTAATACAGATCATTTGAACCTTGTACTTAAGTCAGTCAGTCTTCAGACTGCTGAAAATAATACCATATTAAGACGTTAAAGCATCACAAATTACATCATTTTTAGAAAGTCATACCCAGCCAGCAGCTTGATCCCCCTTCCAAATTCAAAGTCAAGTTTGAGGGAATGATACAATCCAACTCCAAGTAAATTAGTGCACTGATTTCCTGTATAACCACTTTCTTTTTTTCCATTAATGTTGCCTGTATAAGAGAGCTCTACTGGATACCCAAACCTATGCAATCTTACTAGCTTGGAAAACAAATTGTTCGTCAGTGAAACAAACAAGACAGTCTGCTATTTCAGCACTTCAAATAGTCTCCTGTTATCAGAAGAAAACAGAATAATCTATTACTAATATCTGTTTTTAAAAAGAGAACATGAAAGCATTTGTGGTAATCACGTTTGGCCCATAGGAATAGCCTAGCATTTAGGACACTTACATAAGCATTCTACTTTGTTTAGGAGTCCAAAGGATGGAATGATTAAAATGTTAAACTGTAGCACCAGTAATACTTAACTTTCCTAAAACCAAATCCTAAGGACTGGAAGGAAGTTAAGACAGAACAGGAACATTGTGCTTACATTGCATAAATAGAAAACAATGGGTCGGTCATACTTGAGTCTGCGTTTCAGTAAAGTCTGGCTGCATTTGCAGTTCTACTGGAAGAGTATGGAACAGGTCATATGTTTGCTTGCCAGTCTTCTGGGTTTCATTCATCCTGTTTCCTCTTGGGCTTTTTGGGATTCCGAGATCTGCTCTTTGCTTTGCAGAGTGGACATATAGGCGCGTTACGATGAATTTGTTGGTGACATGATAAACATGCCTGAAATGCAACATTGCAGCCTCTCATTAGAAACATTTCAGTGGCACTGTTACACGGGGCATTGAGCATCCTATTCTAAGTTACTGTACAGAAGAGAACAGCTAAAGCTTCTCGCTTTCAAAGCCAAACCTATGCTACATTCCATATCACCCAGGTCTCGGGATTGTACAGTAACTTCAGGCCAACCGAAAAACAGTTCGGCAGACACACGGTTCAGGCACGTATCAGTAACTTCAACTTTAAATTCTATTTTGTGTTAAACATTCCACATGTTTTAAAGATGCTTACATGCGTAGTAGCTCACTGAGTCAGCTGAGTTACAGTGAAGGCCAACTGTGATGTCACAGAATTCGAGGCAGGAGCAAGTGATTAGATGAATTACACATGTTTAACACAACATACAGAACTCTGCCCTTTTGCTCCATACAAAGCCCTTTAGCTTCCATTTAACTGAAGCGTATTACTTCCAGAAAGGCTTTCTGATGGCCTAAGTCCAGATACTAAGTACATAACTACAGAGTATACCTACATCAGCTTGCCTCCTTAGTGAATATTTGGAACTTGGGTGGGATGAATACCCCTATGGAATTACCTAGCTGTTTTTACTGACTACAGAAGGAGCTGAGTAAAACTGTCACTTAAGTGTCTGTGGCTAGGTTAAATTAATCCCTGCATTAGTCTTGACTTTGAAACAATCACCTTTCCTAGTAATTTGTACCGTGAGTAATTACTCTCTCTCATAAAATATGTGCATTGCTTCTAATATGAACCCATTTGAGATTAATTGCCAGCTATTATTTTTTCTTTTGCCCAACTTTTTTTTTTTTATTCTTACATGTCTTTCTTCCATACAAAGCACAAGAGGAGCAGGAATTGCCTACTCTTAAGTCATAAAGATCAAATAATACAGGGCCTTGTCCTTAACACTTAATGACTGATGCTACTATTTTAAGTCTGCTGGGGTTGCTCTTGATTTGAACCACTGCAGGAAAAATCAGAATCAGGGCACATAATTTTTCCTCTTTGTAAATACCAATCAACTTTATAAAAACAATACATTCCAATTGTGAAAGAGAAAACCCAGCACATGCTATCTCCTGACCTTCATTGGAGGTGGCTGTTGCCTGAAAGTTGCTGTCTGTCTGGTATCTTGTTTCCTAGCCACTTGCAGCTGTTGGGCAGCTGCTGCAGCTGCAGCCAGAGACTCTGGGATGGGAGGCTCCTGTGGTTCTGTCTGCCATTCTGCTTTCTGCTTTTCAAAGTAGCTGGACAAAAAAAGAAACAAATAAAAAAATATAAACACCTTCTGGATTATTCTATTAGTTTGTAAAGGATATTTTATGTTAAAATATAATGGATCACATTTCCCTGTCATGTACCTGCACTACAGTTAAATTGCCTACACTTAGACACCACTTGGACTAGTTCATAAACAGAGCTGGCTGGTGGTCTTTTCCTCTGCACTTGTGCACTTGAGCCACATTCCAGACTGCCAGTTTCTAAGGTATCTTGATGCACAACTGCATATAAATCTAATGGGATAGAAAATAGACAACGTATATATTTAATCTTTTAATAGTTTTAGATGCACCTCTGTCAAAATTGGGGGTTATATTTTATTCTGTTAAAATCAGTAACTTCAATATGCAATAGACACATGCTTTATAGTGTCAAGGTGCTTGGAATGGAAAATGGCATTTCTGAGAAAAAGCAAGAGAAATCTTGAAAACCTGTGTCTGTGAAAGTGATGCCAAATGTGCTGGCCATCAAAAGAAATGTACATTTCTTAAAACATTATTTGCATTTAACACTAATCTGTTAAACAAAGAAAGAACACTGTTCTTTCAATAGTAGGTAATTATGTCACCCTCCCCCACTTAGGTTACACCTAAAACTGAAACTGCTGTATTATTCAAATCTGTTCCACATACAGGGTAAACTTACTTGTTGACAGTCATAGGTAAACAGCTAAATGCCACTGCCATGACCGTGCAGCAAAAAGTAAAATTCTGGCTAGCAGTAGTGCAAACCAACTGAAGAATACTTATTTTGTATTCATTTCTTGTACTGCCTCCTACCTTTGCTTGCTAAACAAGCAGTAAAACAAAACAAAACGACAAAAAAAAAAAAAAAAAAAGAAAAAAACCCCAAGCATTTTCAGGGAAAAAAAATGTTGCTAGAAAAGCAGCATATGGTATAAAAATCTAGAGAGCCAACCACCCTTGAATTTTTACATGTCATACGTAGAGTTTGCAGCTTGGAATAATCTAGAATTAGCTTCCAACAAGTTCAGACTGAATGTTGTCAAATACATGTGCTCCCACATCCCTTTTTGTTAACACTCTTTTTTCATGCTTACCTCTCAAGTTCTTTTTTCCACATACCAGCAAAAGTGAAATTACAAAATAACCAATAGAATTGAGAGAAGGTACAAAGCCAGATGTTTCCTTTGGAGACTTACTCAAGGGACAGTTTCTCTTCTTCCTCACATAGATCTGGCAGCCTCTGCAATCCCAGAGTCATCCGCAAAGCATCTACATGCTCCTTCAGAGGTTTGTACTCCTCATGCAAGCGACGAGTAGATTCCAAGAGCTTGTTGAGATCATTCTCAGACTGCTTGATAGTATTCTCCATCTGAAACAGGATGGGCATGCTTTTAAAGAACGGTGCCTTTAATAGCTCTCTGAGCAAGAGACTGTATCAGAAAGATGAGATTTTCTTCACTCAAGTTGGAAGAGATTAGAAACAATGCAATAGTAAAACGAAGGGTTAAAATACTGGGAAGATGAAAACTGGGCAAGGAAGAAGCAACTGAAAGTGATGTAGGAAACACACTTTTGTTTATAAAAGGGGCACCAAACCTATATGAACAACAGAAAAAGCAGGTAGACGGGCTACAGGTTAAGTTAGCAAGTGAGGAGATATGGAAAACTCTCAAGGGACATTAAAAAATAAATCAAAATAGAATAAACTAATGTTCTGTGTTTCTAAGATACCTGAACACCGATAGCTAGAAGGTAACAAACAAGCTACAGAAAGGTTCCTGCTTCTCTTACTGCAGCAAATGGAAAGAGCAGCACAGAAAAAGACAATCTGACAGGAAAAAGAGGGGAGGATGAAACAGACTGAAGTTATGCAGCTGGGTAAGGGAACAGATGTTTCAAGTGATAAATAGTCTGCACATCCAATATGTAGCTTGTACTTGCTTATAATGTGGGAGCTTTTTTCTTCTGGTGCAAAGCACAGATACCTTCATAGAGCTAGAAACCACTGTACATTGATGTATGTGCCCTAATGGCATAAAAACTGCAGGTTTAGAAATATATTCCCCATTTAGCCCCTCTAATTGGCTAATCTTGCTTGTTATAAACTGGTTTTCTCGTACTAATTCCCTTCAGGCTGATGATTCTTAATGTTTGGTGGTCCCACTCAGTGATGAAGATCAGCTCTTATCAAGAACTTAACAAATGCATTTTCCCAAAATCCCTTTTCTTCCAAAACCCTTCAATCAAAAGTCCCACCTAGGTGCCAAAGTTTCTCTGTTTCCAGGTGCAAGATGAGAAAACACTAACAGGAAGAACAATTTTCTGTAGGACTGCCAGAGTGATGTTACTGAGGCTACTGATAAACTTCTAGCCACAATGGGCTTGCTCATCTATCCTTTGGGTGCAAGTGTTTACTATAACAATGTTGCAAAATATCCTGCCCAAAACAGACAGGAAAAAACAATTATCCTGAGATCAAATTTACTTTGCACTCTTTGTAGGATCCTAGGATGGTGTTGTAAAGTCCAGATTATCGAACCAATTGTAGTTCACCCATGTGCACAATCTCACAACCTGTGGAATGATTCATATACAAGTGTCTCAGTCAGGCTGCCTGCAGCTGGACTGTTGCATACCACATTGATATCAGCATGGATGAGTCGCAGTTCCTCCACATGGGCCATCTTCTCTTGCAGCAGCAGGTCCATTTCCTGTTTGTATTCTTTCAGGTGCCTCTCCTCAGACTCCAGGGCTTCAAATTCTGCTTTCAGTCGTGCCTTTATTTTTTCCATCTGCAAAGTCTTATTCCTGGATCCCAGTGATAATTAAAAAAACAGAGAGACAACAGCAAGTCACTGCAATGTATTTTTGTGAGTTGTAACTTTATTTGTGAACAGATGGAAGTAGGTAATAGCAGGGATAGACAAGGGTGTAATTAAATGTGTCTGAGAAAGAATGAGGTGCAATGAGAATAGTATTCTAATCCCAGATCTTCTGCTGAGCTTTTCAGTGCTATGAGAATTATTAATTCTACTGAATTATGAAATTAACAGAACATTGTCAGATTTTAATAGTTACTGTAGATTCAGAGAATTTGTATTAATAGAGTTCTACTGCATCAGTTAACTGGGATTAAACTATAGTTCAAAGACAGAGAAATCCAGAAAATTTGGGAGGTTTAGCACGGGATTATGAGAAATGTAAAATGAACTGCGGGTGATTATAGTGTCATATACGCGGACTAAAACTATGTGGACAGTAATCTGATCTGCTGAAATACTAGCTTCAGTGTCTGATAAGTTCCAGAGCAATGGCATCAGAACAGTAAAAACTCAAGTTACACTGTCCATCAACATCCCATTGGCAAATAACTCTGCATTCTCTTGGTTCTTTGCTAAGATCTAATACCTGTCACATATTTGTAAGTGTTTCTGCCCATATCTTGCATTCTGATTTTTTTTTCAGTGCTTTTCATTTTTTTCATTTGTGCCAGTCTGCAACTCCATAGCAAAAATGTTTAGATACACAGTCCTTAACTTTTTTTTTGAAGCTAATAATCAAGGAGTATGAGTTTCATATATCAGACAGTTTTAGGCAGTAGAACAGCATACTGCTGTTGTGATTCAACACTTGTCCAAGCTGTTGAACAGAACAAACAAACTGGTCTTGCCAGTTGTAAGCCATGGTTATTTTTCTTGTCCTGGAAGTTAAAATATGGTACTGGGTAACTCATGTGTTAACAGCACTTAGATATTTCTAACAAGAGGCTGCAATGTCAAATTTCAGGCATGTTATTAAGAGTTCCAGGACTCTTTGCTTTACTTTGTGTGAGACAAATCACAATGTAGCACTCCTTTTTAGTCACCTAATGCCTAGTACAAATAGATCCATATTAATTGCCAGGTGGACTACTGATAACACAGTAGACTTTCTACAGGCAGCTGGGGAAGAAGAGGTTTGCATTGATATTTAAATATCCTATTCCTATCCTCATGCAAAGTGGAGCAAGTTTGATTCAAATTCACCACAAGCAGCAAAGCTGACTATAGAATGCAGTCTGTAGATTATAGGACGCTGCCTATCGGATTAACAATGAAATCCCAGAACAGAAATTTCACCCAAATCCTAGAACTGGATGTGTGACTTCCCTTACTACTAGGCCCAGCCTTGCTCCCACTGAAGCAGGCAACACTGGTCTGACATTTTAAATAAAAGCAGAGGCACTGAACCCCTGGAGGGAGCTGCACTATCCCCTCTTTCTAGGGAACTGGATTTCTAAATCTCAGTGGGGCATTTGCTCCTTTTACAAACTGTTGCCACACCCAGAAGACAAGGGCTCCTTCCGAAACTGCTTCCACGGAAGGGAGGAAGGGATGGGTTTTCAGTGTTACTCTGTATCATACTTGTAAGAGTAGGAAAATGTAAAGCCTAGGCTTCAACAGAGTTACTGTTTTCTCCCAGTCCAACCAAAACTCCCAAAGGAATTTTAAAGCTAGCCTGAGGACTCTTCTTTAAAGCATTTGGCAGGTGTCTATAGATTTTACTCCCTCTCATTTGACTGAAGTTCACCCTGTCACCATCCCTCTTGGGGAGGCTCTGACATTGTGCCTGTGAATCCTTCTCCTGGTCCTCTCATTTCTGTTTCCAAATCAGTCTTTGTGAGTTCAGTATCTGCTTATGCACCTGGGTTTCAAAACCTTTTCCTGAGTGCGTGAGACACGACCAGCACAATGTGCTCCCACCACTGCTGAAAAGCAGCCGGTCCCTGGGACAACTCCTTATGGCGACCTGTTATATAAGCAAGGAATACGGCCAGGGTTCCTTCCTCTCTCACTTCAGGAATTTAGAAAGCTGCAAGAGATAGAAATAGTATCAAAACTAACTTTTCCAATAGGTGTCCAGAAATGGGCTGCCTGGTAGGCACAGTACGAGTGAAGAAAATTTAAAACAGAATAATTTAAAAATTGAAGATCAGAGGGACAGAATTCTCCCTTGCATTGGTACTTCAGAAATAATCTTGATGGTAAAGTTCTTTCCTCTGTATAAATAAGTGGTAGGAGATAGAGAGATATGGATTACTGTTCCCATTGATGGCAACCCATGACTGTTGAGAACAGAAATACCAGACCAAAGATACAGAAAATGCAGAAGAAGCCAATGACAAATAAATAGGGTCACGTCAGAGGTCACTCAGAGACATTTACAGATATTGTGGAAGACATATTTAAAAACAAATTCGATAAAATTCACTTGCTAAGTACGATTATTACATCTGTATTGTAACTAACCATAGAGTTCATGTTGTTTCATATAGTATGTTTATGATAGAAAAGACAAACTATATACCTGTGAGCATACATTTATTTTAAAAGGTATGCAGTCATTTCAGTTCTTAAAAGTCCGTATCTCACCATCAGAGTAAAAACCTAGCTGATGGAATAATACGTCAACTCATAGAAGTTTTATAAAGTGCAGAAGAAGCCTAGATTAAGGCTAGTTTCAAGTATGTAGCTACAACACTGTAATCTTTAATGTCATTAGAAGTGTTCTGTCATTTACTATACAGCAGCTATATGTAAACTATGTCTAATGTAAATGTTGGACTTAAACTAGTAAAGGAGATCCTCTCTGCCTTCTATTTCAAAAGTGGCGATACCCCACTAAAAAGTGCTATCCAACCATCCCTGCCTGCTTTCATCAGGTCTCGTTGTTCCTATTTACTTAACACATTTATTCAGTAATGGCAGCTTTGATTACTGAAACTGGGAGTATTTGTCCCCAGCTTCCTCCCTGTTTCCTCTCTTACATTTTTGACACATGTTCACCTCATTGAAGTAGATCAGTTTCCTCACTGTTACTAATCACTGGCTGCCATGCTCTGCCAAGTTGCTGCAACAAATGAGTTGCAGGGGATTGTTTCAGTCCCAATCACTAGTTTGTGATATTAGGAAAGAAAAAGTGCACACAAATTAGAACTCTTCCTGTTAGCATCAGGCAACATGCAGTAATGTTTTAAAACGGAAACCGTAACTGTGATCTCTGGACTGCCTAACGATTCTGCCCTCATATTCTTTTCCCTTCTATTTAGAAGTTCTTACAGTGCAGTGATGACAGTAGTCACTAAGTGCATCCAAGTAGGGCATTAGGCAGTGAAACCAGCATCTGGCATCAGGAAGCTCACTCTCATTCTCTTTTATCTCCTCCCAGTCAGAACACTGAGGTCTAGTCTTTAGGTATTTGCTTAATTTTACAACTGGGGTTATTTCTGTGGTACCACTTAATGCATAGCAATAAGCATGTGCAGATATGTTTGGATTGTGGGCATATACATATGTTTACTGACAGCAGTATCCCACTGACTACAAATTATATGTGTATCTATAGCTATGGATATAGTTACAGGTCTTCAAAATCAGATTCCAGAATCTTTTCAAAAACCTAGCTGGGGTGCCTGCCTTTAGTGATAGAGATCAGCTACAGGAATGGGCAGTTTCTTTGATTTTGATTGTTGAGGGCTTTTTTCCTCTGTGCCTGTAGAATAATGCATGGACTGCAAATTAAAATAAAGCCTGTCAAGTCTACCAAAAGTGTGTCTGTAAACATAAGCAAATCTCATGTTTATTTTGAAGGAAACTCCCCACAGAATGCAAGCTCCTTTTAGAAGATCCAGGGATGAAAATACAGACTTATTTGATCAGATTTTGTTAAAGGCGACTCAAAAGTGACATCAATGTTGCAAGTAGTATTGACTTTTTGATGCCGATTTTTTTTGTTCAAAATATATTCAAGCAACTCTCTTGGTACTTCATTGTACACTAAAGCTAGTAAAATCATCTTTACAGTACCTTATGCCACAAGCTAATAGCAAAAGTCTTAATTACAGTTCAAGTATCACCTTTGAATACATTGTCAGAAAACCGAATGCACCATAAATTTCTAAATACAGGATACCACTCTCTCTGAAAAGATATTGTAATGAACAATTTAAATAAAGTGTTACAATAATTGGACCACAGACTGCAGCAGGCCATGTTTAGGTCTGTATTTTAAAACAGAGCCTGCATAACAGTTGAGTAGAAAAGCATTGCTCTTATTTGGCAAAGTATGTGTTGTCCCATCTCTTTCTACAAAGTTTTGGTACGATGGACTTATCCGTGCCTGATTTTTTTTCAGCCTTTGTTGTGTTGTGTGAAGAAGGCTGAGGCACATACACTGCTGCCCAATTCACCTCTTCCATGGGTAAAATACGCTACTTAGACGACCCGTTACACTCCCAAAGTCTCTGTGACTGCCTGCACGCACTATTGGCGGCGGCACCTTCAGCCCCCGGCCTCTCTTCTCTCTGCCCGGGAGCCCCTCTCCAGCTCCCCTCATCGTTCTGGGGTTACGCACTGTCAGCACGCCTTGCACCTACCAGCTACAGCCCAAACCACTGCCCTCGCCTTCTCTGGAACGCCTTTTGGCTTTACAAATTCCTACTGAGTGCAGACAGCTCACGCTTTAGCCTGAAAATCAGTGCCCTAAGCCAAAGAGCGAAAAAGCCCTACCTAAAGCCGAGAAAAAGGCACGGCCGCGGCGAGGGCACACACGACCCTTGTTGCTTATGGGCCTCCCTTGCAGCGCACCCCGTCACCCACCGCGGAAGGAC
>NW_008591066.1:0-266 GCF_000691845.1 Merops nubicus
CTGTCCCGGCGGGAAGGGGAAGGGAGAGCAGGAGGCTCTGTCTCTGTGCAGGAAAATAGGGAAGCGCTTTCCCCCCCTTTTCATGAGCACCCGGAATTAGTTTGTGCGTAATTTCAGGACCCAGCCGGCATAAGCCAACTTCAGAGCTGCCCGTTTACTATGCAAATGAATTCCTGCAGAGTGTGTGAACAGGTGCTAGGAAACATCACCAGTCTTTTGCATAGCAGAGGTGGGAGTATTTGGCCTAAGTCAGCTCTTCCCACGGG
>NW_008591066.1:379-5214 GCF_000691845.1 Merops nubicus
ATGGAGGGGAGGCTGCAAAGAGGAAACGAAAGGGGAACGATTGGTCTGACATGTCTGCTGCAAAGGCTAAACTCTGTTCTTAAAAGCAATGTGGTGCTGGACGGCGTTTCTCAGATAGGAAACCCTTGGCTTCCGACCCGGTCTCACTTGCAGTGGGTATGCTGGCATCGTGGTCTGAAGCAAATGAGACAGAGCTACCACAGGGTCAATCCTGCCAATCCCATTCCACCTCCCAAATATCCCAGATCCTCCCCCCCCCCCCCCCCCCCCCCCCCCGCCGGTCCCGGGGCCTGCGGCAGCGCAGGGCTGGTGAAGGTGCGAGGTCCCAGCGCCTCGAAGCGGCACTCCTGGGCTCGCCCCCGCCCTCCCACGGCTCCCGCCGGGCTCAGAACACCCCTCACTGACCAGGCACTGGCACACCAATTTTTATAGTTTTGCAATCTTTAAAGCGACAGCAGAGGACAGCGAAGGGTGTTTACATGACAGCAGTGCACGGCCCCTGGGGAACTGTGCCCGCCGGGATAGGCACCAGCTCCTGGGGATGCAGTAGCAGGCTGGGGGAGCGCCGAGGGGCGGCTCAGCTTATCGGCTCACATCTCTGTTCTGCAGTTAGTGGCAGAGAATCACAGATGTGAAACAGGGTCACTGAAAACATGAGACACTTTTAGATGAATCCCATTTTCCTGCCTAGGAATTGGAGATGAAACATAGTGTTACTAATTTTACCTACCCAGACAAGAGATATTTCACTACCGGAGCAGTTTGAAACTAGTAAGACCATGCTCAGAAACGCTGCACTGCAAGCAGATTATTAACTGGGGCAGATCCTGCACCTTCAGTCAAGGCAGAATTTTCTGGGTTTTAGCAGGCTTAACACTCTCTTGTTCCTACTCCTGAGGTCACCCAATCCAGCAGCTGCAGTCCCAGCAGTGCAGAGGCCCACGCTCTCAGAAACACTAATTAGCTCGCACGGCTCACAAGCCTACAGGTTTTTGTCAGGGCAGGGAAGAATCCCCCTTGGCAGCTTCCTCAGGGCATCTGTTAAGTGCTTAGTGGCCTTGGGGAGGTCAGAGCGGGAGGAGGATCCGAAGGAGCTCCACGGCAGGCTGCGGAGCACTCACCCCCAGAGGGAAGCAGACACCCTCTAATTCAGCAGAAGGACCACCCCAAACACCATGAGCTTCAAGAGCAAGGCCAGAGTCACCTGCCCAGCACTATTGACATGAACTTTGCCATCCAGCTTGAGGCAGCTGGCCTGCAGGGTCGCTGGGCAGCACTCCTGGTAACAGGCAGCCTTCATCCCACTGGCACAGACTGGTCTGGCAGCCTTGCAGGCTTTGCTACATCCTGCCACGTAACTCAAGCCGGTCTTCTTCATCTGGGAGAAGAGAGACATTAGCCAGGTCTTTAGTACCCACACCCTAGCTCCAGGGCTGTCCTGCTCTTTAGCCCCGGGGCCATACCTCACAGAAGTCATGCCCCACGATGCATCTGGCAACAGTCTTCTTGCCTTTGAAACATCCATCCCCGTGACAGGAGAACGCTGCACACACTTTTCCCTATAAGAGAGGGCCAGAAGAGACACTGTATGTTCATCAGTCTGGAGAGCAGGACTCCCAGGACCAGAACTGAGCTTCTCTCCTGGAGGGCTCATTTCCAAACCCCACTCTGTTCGGTGGTGTTTGGACAATGTGGTCTCAGGCATTTTAGATACAGAGATAAAACACTAACAGTGCCCCGTCCAAAACTGCAGGAAGCTTTAGGAAACACCATCATAGCAAACGAGTTTCAAGCCTCCTTTTCCATCCTCTTAGCAAGGCTCTGTAAAGATAAGCACCTGACCCTCCATGTAGGCTCAGGAGAAAGGCTGCCGTGCCCAGCCAGTGCCCAGCCCTCCCTGTAGCTGTGAGGGAGGCTCACTGCCCAGTCCACTCAAACTGCTTGAACCAGTGTCAGGGCTGGGTTGGGAAGAGGCACGTTTGACAGGGCTCATTCATTATGGAGCTGTTCCTTTCAAAGCTCACTAACGATTTGTTCCCCTTCCAGGGGCAGCTTTTGACACTGTAAAGCAGCTATAGGAGGGACCTTTCCCTCTCCCCAGCTCAGGTGGGGCTCAGCCCTCCCAGCAGCTGCAGCCCCAGGAGAGGCTGTGAGCACAGCAGCAGCTGCCTGGCTGGTACCTACGTTTCGGGGCAGGGCTCGGGGCGTGGTGGTGGTGGTCGTTGTCGTTGTAGGCAGCACCGTGGTGGGTGGCAGGTCACCTGCAGACACACGAGAAGCCCTGTGGGGCTGTGCCCAGCACACAGCCTGTGGGGGGCCCTGCCCACGGGACAGATTCACCCACACAGCTCATGCTGTGGGAATTGCTGCTGGGCCACCCTGTTCCCTCACCTGGCTCCAAAGGACAGAGCAAGCCCCAGAGCAGAGGAGACCCGAGTGGCAACACAGCCATGGCCAGCCCTCTCTGAAGTGTTTTGCCCACCTGCCTCCCTCCTGTGCAGCAGGATTAACCTCAGGCCACCGGTGACCTTGCGGGCAGTTACCATAGGCGCTGGCGTTGAGCTGCAGGCAGAGCTGGGAGCTGCAGCAGTCCAGGGCACACTGCTGGGTGCTCACACTGCTGTTGGTCCTGCACATCTCCCTGCTGCACGTGCTGCTGCACCTGGCTGTGTAGTTTGTGCTGGAGAAACGATAAAGCTGCAATAGCAGAGCCAAAGGAAAAAATGCTACACGTGTGAAGAGATGCCATTACCAAGAAACAAAAATAACTGACAGAGAGAGAAGGAAAAGAGAAGACTGACACAGAATTAATGGAGTACTGTGGATCCATGATCTAAAGAAAGGGAAAACAGACTTTGCCTGTCACAGCCACCCTGCACCTCTGCCTCAGCAGGCTCCTCACCTCGCAGTAAGTCTCATTATGGCAGGTCACGGTTTCGTTGGCATGGGCTTCGTCCTGGTAACACCTCTCCCCAGAGCACTGGAAGCTCTGGCAGATGAGCTGGAGGAACACAGGAGGGTGTCACTGTGCAGCAAAGCCTCTGCAGTGCTGTCCCCAGCCACAGCCTTGCTGTCTGGAGGGCCGGCCTCTGCACAGTGCTCCCCTTCCACCCCAGGAGATGCTCTCATGGGACTCCTGGATCTCACAAGAGACCAGCTGGGCTAGAGACCCTGTGGATGGGGCTGTAACAGCCCAGCCAACAGCCCTCTTTCCATTCCTTTCCTTACCAGTGTTTCTTCTGTACCGTTCACAGAGGCGCTGGTGGCCATCGAGGCGCTGGTGGTGGCCTTCAAGGCTTTGGTGGTGGCCATCGAGGCGCTGGTGGTGGCCATCGAGGTGCTGGTGGTGGCCATCGAGGTGCTGGTGGTGGCCTTCAAGGCTTTGGTGGTGGCCATTGAGGCTTTCGTGGTGGCCATCGAGGTGCTGGTGGTGGCCATCGAGGCGCTGGTGGTGGCCATCGAGGTGCTGGTGGTGGCCATCGAGGCGCTGGTGGTGGCCTTCAAGGCTTTGGTGGTGGCCATCGAGGCGCTGGTGGTGGCCTTCAAGGCTTTGGTGGTGGCCATCGAGGCGCTGGTGGTGGCCTTCAAGGCTTTGGTGGTGGCCATCGAGGCGCTGGTGGTGGCCTTCAAGGCTTTGGTGGTGGCCATCGAGGCGCTGGTGGTGGCCTTCAAGGCTTTGGTGGTGGCCATCGAGGCGCTGGTGGTGGCCTTCAAGGCTTTGGTGGTGGCCATCGAGGCGCTGGTGGTGGCCTTCAAGGCTTTGGTGGTGGCCATCGAGGCGCTGGTGGTGGCCTTCAAGGCTTTGGTGGTGGCCATCGAGGCGCTGGTGGTGGCCTTCAAGGCTTTGGTGGTGGCCATCGAGGCGCTGGTGGTGGCCTTCAAGGCTTTGGTGGTGGCCATCGAGGCGCTGGTGGTGGCCTTCAAGGCTTTGGTGGTGGCCATCGAGGCGCTGGTGGTGGCCTTCAAGGCTTTGGTGGTGGCCATCGAGGCGCTGGTGGTGGCCTTCAAGGCTTTGGTGGTGGCCATCGAGGCGCTGGTGGTGGCCTTCAAGGCTTTGGTGGTGGCCATCGAGGCGCTGGTGGTGGCCTTCAAGGCTTTGGTGGTGGCCATCGAGGCGCTGGTGGTGGCCTTCAAGGCTTTGGTGGTGGCCATCGAGGCGCTGGTGGTGGCCTTCAAGGCGACTGTGTTGTGCTCTGGAAGACACAGAGTTCCCCGCTGGTGAAGAAAGCACCAATCTCATGCTCATAATCCCTGCATCCCTTCCTGAGCCACGACACGGTCCAAAGGGATCTGCAGGAGGCGTCGGTCACACTGTGGTTGGGATCTGGGTGGCAGTCAGTGGTAGGATGTCCCAAACAAGGTCTGTTTGCAGCCCGGGATCAGGCAGCCCAACAAGCAGCTCAGAGACAAAAGGCCACTGCAGCAGCACTACAAACAGATGTTGCAGTGGCTTCTCCCTCCCCCTCCCCGCCAATGTGAAGAACAGGCTTTTCTGGGGTCAAAACCTTGAGAAAAGGTTCCTTAGGGCAGCTCCATGCCACAGCTTGGAAGAGAGAGGAACAAAGTCCCCACTGCACCCCACTAACTTTGCCCCACTCCCCACAGGACCCCCAGGTTTCCTTGTGTTGCAGAGCTCACCTGCTGTGGCAAAAGGGTCCTGGATGCAGATGTGCAGAGCCAAGGTGCAGAGCAGCAGCCCTGGAACGGAGTTGTGACAACTGAGACAATCGTGTCTGCTGCCCACTTTACCCACAGTGTGAATAGTGTCCCCAGCAGCACAGGCAGCTCGCCCTTGGAACACCAAACCCAGCCCTAAGCAGCCCCCCCCGGAGCAG
>NW_008591067.1:0-220 GCF_000691845.1 Merops nubicus
GGGGCATCGCTGCCCGCCGCGGGGCCGAGCTGGGGCCGCTCCGGCCTCTCACACTCCCCCCCGCCCCCGCCCGCAGCCTGGTTAATCAGAAACTCCCCGTGTAGGAGACGCAGCCGCTCCTGCTCCGTGCCCTGGGCTCTGAAGTCTAAAGTCCAGCTCCTGAAACAGTGTGGCGGCCTCTCGGCGGGCGCTTCTCTCCCAAGACGCCGGGGGTGCGGGG
>NW_008591067.1:251-26006 GCF_000691845.1 Merops nubicus
GGCTTCTCTCCCAAGCAGCCGGGGCTGCGTGTCGGGGCCTCCCCCACGGACAGATCCCAGCTGTTGTTCGACCCGAGCCATGCTCGGAGGTGTCACTTGGAACCTGAAGAGCTGCCCCATACTGCTGTCATGAAGGTGCTCCAGCTCCTCGATGCTAGAAGTCTACACGTTTAGTTTTGATACTCCTAAATAGGACATCAGGCCTTAAAGGTGCTGGAGGCAGCAGGCCTTTGTCAGGTGTTACCTACTGAAACAGACTGATTGCTCAGAGGGTCTTGTATACTTAAAAGAATGCGATTCAGAAAGCAACCTATACACAATAAAATGGCCTTTTGGCAGCAGTTATTCTGCATGCTTTTGTTACGAGGTCACTCCAGTTAGCAAAGTGTATAGTGGTTTATTCTGGCTCTGTGTTTCCACACCACACCCTAGCACTTTGGGATGTAAACATATCTGCAGTGCTGTATCATCTTGTCCTTTCGAAAATCTTTTCAAATCTTGTTGCCCCTTCTTGTTCCGACCATTTTGGGACTATTCAGACTGAAAACCAGGTAATGAAAAACCTAAAATTGTTTCCAGCAGCATGTTTGCCCCTAAGTCACTGTGCCAGTTTTTGTGCTTTTTTTCTGGTACAATGTCTTTTTCTTTTCAATGTTTTCCTCTTGCTGTTGCTGGGCAGAAAATCTGTACAAGTTACAAATTAAGCTGACTGACTGCGCAGTGAATGAACTATAGAAGTGTAATTTGAAAGATTAAATTATAGGTATAGGGAATCAGTTTTTATGGTTACAATAAAACAATGCCTTGTAAAAAGCAGGCAAACTGCGTTTGTTCAAAAAATACATTTTTAAATTGGAAATGATTTGAACAGTTATTGCTTGTGCTTAACGTACAGTTACATAAAAGCACATCTGAAATGGAAGCTTTCTTGTGCAAGAAGTTTTAGCCGTGTAACTTATGACTTTGTAGTAATACGCAATGCCTGGGGTGAGGGTTTTAGGACAGCACAGCTCAGATCCCCTCTACTATCCCTGCATGGGCACAAGCCGAAATTCAGCTGTGAAACTCCTCCCTGCTCCATGGCAGAGGCTGTTGGGAACCACTCCTGTCTGCTCACTGCCTTCCTCCTGAAGACTGTAGTCACCTTATGATGGGGCTCATTCCAGATCATCATCCCTCATCCCTCTACTCTCAGGTTCTTTTAAGGTCTTACTTCCCATTCGCTTCCTTTGTCTTGGAATCTACTGCTGATGCATAAACCCACCTTTAATGGTCAGTTTCTTAATTTCGCATTTATTTTTGGCGTGGTATGTTATCTGCAGTACATCAAGCTGTTTGCTGCCAGAAAAGCACATTGCATTTCTGGTTAATCTCTATTTTCTTTTTCCACAGAACTTTCAATTTATCTGCAGTTTGACTCCTGACTAGCTTCTGACTTGCAGAAGCTTTTCCCAGGACAGCAGGCGTGCAGTAGCAGGTTGGTGTGCAGCACAAGGAGCAAAGTGGTCACTTCAAGCAGAGCTATAAGAAAAATGTGACTGAGGGGTGGAAAGTAGAATGTGTCCTCCAGTGTGAGGTGAAATTCCTACCACTATTGGAGCACAGAGCCTGTCAAGATTGAATCTTACATGGGACAAGTTTGCTCACAGTCATCAGTACAGCAGGAGAACAGGAGAGAAGCAAGTGGCTGAATCTCCAGAAAGCCAGGGAGTGGAAGGGAAGGTTCAGACGTCTTGCGTTTAAGGTTAGTGTCTATGTCAGTAGTAGAGCAGGCTGAAAAAAGAAGCATTTCAGAACCATGCAGTAAAGTCACTTAAGTGCCAGCTGCCATTTTGGTTAGAGTAGGGTTTCAGAATGATGACTGCTTAAATGACTGTTGTGAAGGATATTGCATGCAAGTGGCGTGGTTTCCTTTTTCAACCGAAGCCAAACCAGTCACAGTTCATTAGCTGCTTTTCCCTCCTTCACTTTACCCCAGCTGTGTGGTCTAATACGACTGCATGGGTCATAGAAGCATGGAATCGTGGAATTATAAAATAATTTTGGTTGGAAAAGTTCTTTAAGATCATTGAGTCCAACCATTCACCTGACTCCACCAAGTCCACTGCAGAACCATGTCCCTCAGCACCACATCCACACGACTTTAAAACCCTTCCAGGGCTGGGGACTCCATCACTGCCCTGGGCAGCCTCTTTCAGTCCTTGACAGCTCTTTCAGGGAACAAATCTTTCCTAATACCCGGATGCTAGAAGCGTAGTTCAGAAAATAGCTGGATACATTTATGAAACAAAAATGTGTCGTGATCTATTAAATATAAAATTCCCCTCTGTCGTCTGTGAGATAGGTCCCTGGGGACAAACAAATTACACTGAAATGTTTGCTTTGTTCTTATACTCTGCTGTAAGGATCCCCTCCTGGCCTCTAAGCCAGGACATCAGCTTAGGTGGTGTTCTACTCTTTCTGATACGTATTTTCTTATAGCCTTATATTCACTTATTCCTGGCAATTTTTTGGCATTTGTGCTATTGGTAATCACATTGTATTTGTCTCAGTGCCTGTCATCCTGGATCCATAAGATGATGTGGTCCTACCACCAAGGCGGGAAGGGAAGGGAAGGGAAGGGAAGGGAAGGGAAGGGAAGGGAAGGGAAGGGAAGGGAAGGGAAGGGAAGGGGAAGGGGAAGGGAAAGGGGAAGCGGAAGGGGAAGGGGAAGAGGAAGAGAAGGGACTCCCGTAGAGGAATCCAAGGAGGACAGACAATTCCCCAGCAGTGTGTTAGGAGCTATTTCCTACACTATCTACGGATGGTCGCATGCTGCAGGTTCTGCAGTGACCTCCCTTTCCATCCACACAGCTTCAGCTTTGAATAGGGGTTCAAAATATAAGGAATATGGGCCTTGTACTTTACAGCATCATTTTCAAAAGTATTTTCAAAGCAGGTTCAGCTAAAATCCACCCACAAATGCATGAGTCATAAGTCAGAAGCATGCTCCAGTGTAGATGGATCCTGAGTCACTTCCACCTCAGAAGCTTATAAATATTTAGTTAGCCACTTAGCTTTTAATTTAGTGGAACAACAAAGATTCATTAGACAAATATGCAGAATTATCTTTCACTAGGAAGCTTCTTAAATACTTCCACTCTTGCAAATACCTTTTCATTTCTATACAACTCAGAATTATTTGATACATATACCTTACAAAAAGCATAGTTGAACTAAGAACTAATTTCTCCAGATTCTGGTCGTTCTGACTGCATCTATTTCAAATACCAGCTTTGTTCATTGCAAGAATATATTTCCATCTTAGCAATAACTGATGAATGCTAATAAGGATTTGTCTCTCCTGATGTGGAGTGGCACATAGCTTTTCCTGAAGACCACCGTCAATCTGCTTGTCCAGCAGACCATGCTGGAGTCTGTGAGGATGCACCTGGGCATGTAAATATGTTAAATGGAAAATACACCAATATATTTTTTGGAAGAATCAGATGAGGTTTTGGGAAAAAAATTGAATTTAAAAAAAGGCTTGCTTGTATCTCTGTATTTTTTGGCAGCAGCAGGAGTGGAGAAGAATGGTCATATTGAAGGATATAGCATAAGGAAAAATTAGTTGTTGTTTATAAAATCATAAATTTGTTGTTATAACTACAAATGCTTGAGTTAAAAATATTTGTTATATAAAAATGTGATTCTTGAGTTTGCCTCTCTCCGATTAACAGATCCAGCCAGCAGCCAGTGATTGCTTTACAGGCCGTCTTGCGCTGCACGCTGTGTGCGGGCTGCCAGAGCCCCACAGGCCACACACTCCTTTCCAGCAGAGCTCTTGGAACCCTGTCACTGAAAGGTAATCAGCAGAGATGAAAACCAGCTTGGCTTGGTGCTTTGTTTCTTTCCCTTGGTCAGCAATGCTTTCCCTATTTGTTGTTTTGGTTGATTGATTTTTATTTCAGTAATTCACACACATGGATGCCACATATGTGTGCTTTTAAATATTGATAAAGCAAAACATCTATGTCATGTCTTCACATCTATTTCATGTCTTCACCATATGGGCTGGGTAAAGGACTTTGCATCCTCACCAACAAGGAAATTGTTGGTTCAAGAAGAATGTGTGGGTAGAACCAGCAGAACTAATGTCAGGCTAGAAGAATACAGACTTAGGTAAACTTGGGAATGGGACAAAGGAAAGGGCTGTGTATACACTGGGTCAGCAGAATAATTACTGTGGCCTCAGTATAGGTGGTAGTAGAAGTAAAGTCTTCCCAAAGAAAGAAGAGAGCTTTGCAACTGCAAAGGCAAAAAGGAACACGCCCAACCCCCCTCAAAAAAAAACCCCAAACTAAACAAATGAAACAGGAGAGGTGGGTTTTCCTCTTACTATAACCTGTGTTCTTAGTATACTGAAATCAGCACAGCAATATAGTTATAGCTGTTTATTAGAGCATGAAGGGTCTAATCAAAACCCAGCATCACAGGGAGCACAACCCTGATGAACACCCAGCCTCATAAAGCTGACTTGTTATTTTCCAGTGAGTAATAACGGGCTTAGGTATGCAATTTATTACACCATTATCGGAGCGAGGTACCAAAACAAGAACTGGTTTTGGGTGCTTTTCTGCAAAATTTCTGATGTTGAAGGTGACTCAAAACACTACACAACCAATCAACATTATATTAGGGCATTTGGAAGTCTAAAATGTGAGGTTTCTACTTAGTTTAAAAAAAATACAGGTGATTTTAAAAACTGGAGAACATTATTTTTACTGTTTCACACTCAAAGGATAAATTAACATTCTGAAAATTACGTTGTGGAGGAATCAGAGATGTGTAAGGTCTTAGAATACTAAGCTGAGTTGGTTTGAAATACCATCACCTTGTGGACCTAGCTGCCTGTTCTTGTCCTTGAGTGTGGACTAGAATGACTGCCTGACTTGGACCAGATTGGTTTTCTGCCTAACTGTTGTATATTCATAGCATTTTTTAGATATTTTTCACCTGGGAAATTGAGCAAATATTTTAACCTTTTTTTTTTCTCATTCTCTCTGAAATGTTTGTAGGAAAGGAAACATTAATTACTGGTTGTATTTCCTTCATTAGAAATTGAACTGATGATGTCCGTTTAGGTCAATCCCATTCCTTTCTGTTTCACTCTGTGGCTGTATGCAGTCCAGGCTTTCTTGCATTTTGGCTTTTCTGGCACATCTGCCCCCAGTCCAGGAAGCTATGAAGTCGTTCTTTTTGTTGTTTTGGGAAGATCCCAGTATGTGTAAAGGATTGTGTGGGGATTTTCATTGCAGGAGTAGTACCAGACTGCAAAATTTGCATCTTTCTCTGCTTTTGACATTGTTCATGTCTGAGCCATCTAGAAAAACAGTCACGCTCTTCAGAACCAGTTTTTCTTCAGAAAGATTTCAGTCTTTCTTGCCTGGCATATGGGATTTCAAGTAGAGCTCCTCTGCCGTACCTTTTGAAAAAGAAGTTGAATTTCTTCATATCCTTGCTCTTAACAGGCTACCTGTACTTCAAGTGTGCTACACTTGTCTTTGGAGGGGTAGTGGGAATCTCCTGTAGCTTTGCAGCGACATCTCGTGGCCTCAGTGATCTGGAAACGTGTTAGAGATTCCTCTTCTAGGGTGGAGGCGATCTCACGTGGATTAAGTCGAGTATTTCATACAGCGAGGAGGTAGGATGTCATTTGAAAACCAATTCATTAACTGTGTTTAATTAGATAAATGACATTATCAACATGCTCATCAATTGTAGAAAAAAAAGAAATCAGAAATTCTTTCAGATACTAAACAGAATTGTTGTCCCTGTTTTTTTGTTTTGTTTTGCTTTTTAATTTATTTTATTTTAACAAGCACTTTTACGATATAAAAATATTTTCTTTTTCCCCCTCATGGTATATGAACAGTCTACATTAAAAAAAAAAAAATCACAATAGCTACATCTATTTTAAAGTTAACACATTTTTTCTGGTATACCTAATCTTAGATGTTACATGTTAAAGTAACAGGTAAAAGCATTTCAAACAGAATATGTTTACGATTGTTTTTCATCTGCAGTCTGAAAAAGTAAACATTTACATTACCAAATTCAACATAAAACTCTCCAAGCTGCCTCACTAAGTTTCAAAGCCATGAAAAAATGTAGGAAAATTAATGAAGAGAACAGAGGTTAATGCTTTTTGAAATTAATTGAGATGAAGTGAACAGCAAACTAGTTACTGGTCCAAGATTAATATTGCTGTTGTACTTCTAGCCAGTCTTACGGAGTTATATTTAAACTTTCCAGATTCAGATTATAATTTTACTTTATTTTGAACACTATTGAGCATTCAGTAAATAGTTCATTATATGCCAGATCCCACAGATGATGGATAAGACATAAACTCTTGTGAAGGACGCAGATTTCACCAGATCACAGAGGTAAAGGGTAGCACTTCACTTAGGAAGGGATTGCTTCAGGGTCTGTCTGCAATTTCAGAGTGCACAGCATACCACGATTTTGTGATGGGCCTTACTGGATTTTATTGATTTACCCTAAAATTATATAGCCCAGCTACAGTATTAGAGATACATGCACAGAGCCCAAAACCACTGTATCTGGTGTTGGTGGCAGTTTTCAGTGAAAGCAGGATCAGGCTGTACTCCTTTTACAGAAAGCCTTTGCTACAGATATTTGCCCTTCTCAAGGCTGCACAGTTTGCACAGTGTGGTGAGATAAACATCTTAAGTTGCTGTTGCAAACATCTAATCACATGTTATCTAGTGCACAACTACACCAAAGATATAAAATAACTTATCTCAGGCTAAAGTAAAAGAACAGGTGCCCACAGCGTAAAATAGGAGAATACTCCCTTTTCTCATATGTTTAGACACTATCTAAACAGCAGTGTACCTCATGGTTTTGGAGCACTTGAGGCCACATAAACGAAACTAAACTAAGAGGAGAGAATCTAAAGTAGCAATGTACAGCAGATCCACAATCTATCAACCAACCCTCTATTTTACAGAAATTAATTCTACCAAAAATGTTTGTGCATCCTTTGGAGTAAAGGAGTGTTCTTGCAAGGAGAGGAGTGGGAAAGGGCACTGTCGTAGACTGACTTCCAAAGCCAAAGTGGAAGACCAGCGTGTGACCAAACTCCTAGAGAAGGGACAAAGATAATTCACACAGGAATTACAGTAAAATGCTGGGGAATTATCCTGAGCTAAAAACTTTCTGTTGTAGTTCTTGTTTGCTGTGAGGTCGTCAATTCTCAGTAGCGGAAGTGAGGGAAAACATAGTTTTGCAGAGAAAATGGAGATTTCAGGCTATGATTGGTGGTCTCTTCCCACTGAAGAACAGGGAGCATGCTGCTAGGTGTAGGGCTCTCCATGGCTTGCCCAGGGGAGCTGAGTGGAAGGTGCTGAAGCAGAGGCTGGCAGGAACAGGGTGGCTGTGAGCCTGCTGCTGGCAGGAGTGCTACTGGCCCAGTGACTGGTATTCATGGTGGGGCTGCTGGTGCTTCCTCATTACACACGGTGTTTTCATGTCCAGGGTTCAATCCGTGTGCTTCATCTGTACCCTCTGTTCCCTTCCCAGGCACTTGGAAAGGCTTAGTCCAGACTAGCAATGGAACTAACTCAAATTGCTGGGTCTAGGGTATATTTCTGTATTCTGCAGGTCAGTTCATGGTCTCCCAATGAAGTCCATATACATTTTCTGTATAAATTTTGTTCAGCAGAGGCCGAAGTCAGCTACGTGTGGAAGCTGTAACTCTTCCTTGGCATTTCTCAGCACGAGCACACTGTAAGACAGACAGTGCACTCTGAGTCTCTGACGGATTTCATGGATGATCCTGGACTTTAATGAGAAATTAAATTTACCTGTTAGCCCTACTGGTATTCTTTTCAATTAATTGCACTTGGAAGTAATTGCACTAGCATGCAGTTGCACATTTTTAATGCCTTTTGGGTGCCACACTTCCTCATGCTGCATTTGCAGATTGTTTCATTGAGCCCCAGTCACACGGGGGTTTTGGGCTGTAGCGATCTTCAAGCACTTGGTAACAAGATGTTCCTGTAGTATTGGAAACACGTCCTCGACTTAGCTCAGCTTTTCTGGTAAGTGATCATCTGGAAGTCAGGCTGAGGTCCAGCTGTGTCACAGGGATTTTCCCTGCTCTCTGAAACCATCTGTTCCACTGCTTTGGAAGTTTCTGGGTCCTGTGAACAGGGACTGTCCAGCCCATCGCCGCTGCTGTTGCAGTGAAGAGGGGAGGCTATGTCAGAGGGCTGATCCGAGGCTTTCCCTGGAGCAGGTGGCAGGGGCACAGACAGAGGAAGATTCATCATATAGAACACATTGCCCAGACGTCGGGACACCTTCAAAGACAAAAGCACAATTGCAGCAATTTCTATCTTGAGGTGGTGTTAAAGCTATTAAACATCAAGGCTGATTGTCCTGTAGCAACACCAGGGACACCCAGGAGATCCCAACCATCTCCAAGGGTTATCTGTGGTTAGCAGAAGTGAATCACATCTCCTCCATTTCCCCTCTCATATTTTTCTAGGCCTAGGTTCTTGTGGAAGGAGCTTGGCAATCCTCAGCATGGATCTGCCAGCCAGGAGCAGGGAAGAGGGTTTTAATGAGAGAAGAGTGAGAAAGAGCACGGTGTTAAAGAAGAGAAAAAGAACCAGGCAATAAAAGAAACACACAGAATTGATATCAGATGAAATTAAGAGCAGAAAGCTTTAAACATAGAGGGGCAAGTCTGTCTGTGAAACATGCATGATTATACTCCCAGAAAGGCCATGAAAACCTCTACTTAGTATATTTTAAAAGCTAGGTTGGAGCAAAAGCAAGTATATATCAGAGCAGTTCTTAGCAGCTGGGAAGGGAAACGAGGATGGACACCAAGTTAATTTGTCAAACGTCTTTTCCATGTCCAGCCTCAGCCTAGAGAAAAAACGTGGTTTACTTTGGAAACATTTCATCCTGTCAGCTGCTGACTCTGTCTCTGTGCCTTGCCATCTTGGTGTATGTTTAATGATCATACCTGAGAGCGGATTTTTAATGCTGGTCCCAATTTTAATCCCATTGTGTCCAGGAGATGTTCCTCTGTTAGCAGGGGGAGGGTTTCTCCATCAATAGCGTGGTCTTTAAATACCTTATGAAATGACAAAACATATCATGGAGTGCTAAAACAGACTTCACTGGCTGTTTTTTGTGCTTAATCCTGAGGCATGGACAATAAAAGGAGGCAATACTGATTTTACTGGTTTACCTTTGTATTTATCTCCTAACTGCAGCAGGAGGTCCCTTGCTCAGTTCTGTGGCTATTGGTGCGTTTGCCTATACTTGTCTAGGTGTTCCTGGCAAGTGGGAGCTTTGTCACATTTCAACTTTGCTTAGGTTTGGTGTTTTTTTTCGGCAGTGAGCAGTCTGCTACCAATGAAAGAAGAGTGTTGATCTTATTAAGGCCTTACCAGGAATATGCAAGATTTCAAGCTCTTTGCTTGCATTCCAAATGAAATTTCATTTTTCAAATGGAAGCATGCCTGTAAGGGCTCAGGGGTTGTAAGTGGGTTATACCAATATCCAAAAAGGCCAAATTGCTTTAATCTGCATAAAAATGGTGCAGGTCATGTGGAGTGAAAAAATTAAGATTCTTTTCTGATGCTATTGTGAGATGGCTTCATATGTTGAAGCACAATGAAACTACTGTTACCTTCCTAGCTTCGTGACAACCAGTTAACCTCTGGCATTTACATTTATTTGATGACCTTTAAATCTAGGTGGTCCTAAAAAGCAGAAAATGTGGTGGGTGTTCCTAATCACCTGGGCATAGTCGGAACAGCCTGGGAGGCTAATGATGAAGTTGTACACGTCATCAACCGTCCACTTGCGAATGTCTTCTATGGAAGAAATGTCTTCTCCATTCAGGATCAGGCCATGTGCTCCTTTGAGGAGGAAACACAAATGTTAGAGCTGTAGCTGTAGCTGATTTGCTGGCAAATCAATAGGAAACAATTGTTAACATGAGAATTTTTACACTTCTCCAGAACCTAATATATTAACAGCAGTGTATAGTCCCAGGCAGCTACAGGAATCCTGGACACCAAAGTCACCAGATAGTCAATGGTAGCTTCTGGAAGGTTTTCTTTTGGTGGCTTCATCTGTTTACTCCTGGTGCTGTATGTGCCAGGCACTACACATACAAATCATACTGCAGTATTTTCTCTAACAAGCACATTATCCAATACTTTTGATGCTTTAGGCTTTACTGTAATTTTAACTTGAGTAATATTTCAGTAGAGCAGAGCTAACCGTTTGCTAACCCATCATGCCTACTGTGGGTTAAAAGGACACAGAGAGAAGTTAATGGCAGAAGAGAGAGGCTAGCTCACAATTTCATTCAGCAATTTCGCTTATTGAATTGAAATTCCTTTTGCAGACAGGCACTGAACACTGTTAATGTGCATTTTAGGGGAATGGTTTTGTGGTGGACTTGGCAGCATTAAGTTTACAGTTGGACTAGATGATCTTAAAGGTTTTTCCCAGCCTAAATGATTCTAGGATTATATATTTTTCAGTGATAGAGTATGCCTTTGGTAGGTGATTCTGGACAAATTCCCTCAGCCTGTTCCTATTTCAGGTAGTGGGACATTTTGCAGAGTTCATGCACTGGTGCGTTTAGAAAGAGCTGCAAAGCTTTAGAAACAATGAGGCTAGAGAGGCCTGTGTCTTAGCTCTGTTCTTGGGGAGGTCAAGTCTCAGGGTTAAGTTTGTTCCTAAATGGGTGCAGTGCTTGAAGGGATTCCTTCTCCCATTTCACAAACACAAGGATTATGATCTGTATTTTGTGTGCTGCTACATTTCTCCCTGACCAACAGCAGGAGAAGAGAGAATATAATGTGTTGTACAGAATTGTGAATAACCTCAATGTGCTGACAACTTGACAGCTGAAGGATGATAAGTGTTGTCCCTGGGGACTGACCCAAACACAGGATGATCCTGCAGTGGTACTGTGCATGGCACAGGGCATGGAAGCATTTTGGAGGCTGCTTTGTGACTTTCTGCTGGGCAGTTGCATTGGCCTGCAAAGTAAAGCCCTGCCCCCAAAGATGCTGAAACCTCTGCTATGCCAGCAAGCAGCACAGTTTGCAGGTGGGAAAACCACTCGTTACCTTTGCTGATTTGGGTTTACCACGTTAGCACTGTTTGCAGCATGTGAATTCTACATTTAATTGCCGCGGCTCTATCATTTGCTTAAAACAGAGGGAAGAAATGAGAGACCAAATCAATAAAATAAATAATATCAACATTCCACTCTAACTGTAATCCGGAGATTTGACAAACCTGAAGGCAGCAGTGAGTTGCTGGGTACTGGAAATCCATATGGTAGCGCTGAGAATGGGATTGCAGAAGGGTACATGTACTTGTCGTCAAACGCAGCACAGGAGCCGTTTGATTCCTTCTCATTTCGGTTGCTGCAGCTGTTGGCTTCAGCAGATATTTCGTGAGTAGCACAGTTTTTTCTCAAGCCTTGTTCAAACTCTTTACGGTTTTTGGCAACTGCAGATGGCTCAGTCTGGTTTTTGCTTTGTTCAAGTTTATTTGGTCCCTCTACCTCTGCTTCTTTCTTGTCTTCTTTCTCATCATCCGCTGCAGCTGCAGCAGGGTCTGTAGTTTTGTCCTCAGCTTGGTTCTTGGTGCCATTGGCACTGCAGTCAGCAGCTTTGTGATTTCCAGCTCTTCTCCCTGGTCGGCGTCCCCTCTCCCTTTGCAAAGTGCTGACTGGAGGGTAGGGGCTGCTCGCCATGAGCACAGTGTTGCCATGAATTTCGTCCAGGGTGGTTCGATGGACATACAAGTCGCTGGGAAGATGGCCTTCAGGCAGCCTGTGCCTGCCACGGAAAGCGAGGGGACTGGCTGGCATCCCATGGTAAAGGAAAGGTGCTTCCAGGCCCAGCAGCCCTTTCCGATGAGCTTTCTCCATTTCTTTTTGCTGAAAAATAGCACTCATCTCCATTTCCATTCTAAGAGATACACAGAGCACAAGCAGTTAGGGCCACTCAGTTCTTTCACCACCTCTTTTCTTTCAGTAGTGAATTAAAACTTAGGTAATCGACTAGGCAAGAGTACTGCTTTTCTTCTCTCTCACCTGTACTGCTATGTGTGAGAGGTCACAAACTGCAGATGGAATGGCAAATCTAGCTGTATTTAATGTGCTGCCAGGTACATACAGTAAACTTGAAGAGAAAATGCATCTTCCTTGTGATGCCTCTGGATGATGTTTCAGATAAAAAAGTGTTATTTGTATATTGGCAATGCAGGCATTATTGCAGTGATTATACTCACTTGGGGTTTCGAAAATTGTCTCTAGGTCCAGAAGGGTCAAAGATAAAGAAAATAAGTAGATTTACAATACCAATCAGAAAATTATACTGAAAAATGAAAAATGGCAGTGGTATTTTAAGTGATCAAGGACTAACTTGTATTACCTATGGAAACTGTGTACAACCAGAGTAAGCTAATGTGAGTAAGTCTCTTGAGTAACTCTCCATAGTGCCTGGCACCTGGCCATGGCTTTGAGAGTGTCAAAGGGTGAGATCTTGGTGGTAAGTATGCGACCAATCTCCCTCCTGTTGGATAAAGCCACTGCTCCAGGGGCTGTGCCAGCTCCCTGTCCCTGCCATAGCAGGTAGGAGGGCTTACCAGGGAGGTATGGTAACTACAGGGAGTAGTATGTCTCCATTGTACCAACATTTGCTGGCACCAGCTTTCTCTGGAGCCAAGCTAGTGATCAAACAGAAAGCTAGAGTTCCTAGATCTCCACAGCTTCAGCTGGAGCTGAGAGATGGGAGAAATGAACCAGTCTTACAGATGCCAACCAGAAGTGGTTCAGCCTGCCTTCTTTGCTTTGAGGAACTTTCAGTGGGACTTCCACATTCTTCTTTGGAAAAGGGCTCATGAAGGCAGGCAGATCTTTAATGTATGCCAAGATAGCTTTCTTAACACTGCTGTGAGGATACAGGTCTAAGAGCAACTTTTTAGGAGCCTTCTCATTAATGTAAAATTATCAGGAAAATAATTTGGGCAAAAGGTATTGTTGTGGGGGGTGAATTAGTTCATCACTCCATAACATGCAGAGCTCTTGCTCTGCTCACTTTTCATCTTTGCAACAACCTCCAAGTAATTAATTTTCTGCTTTCACAGATCTAGTGGAAGTGTTTTATCTGTGTAACTGTCTTTGTAGATCTTGCCCAACTGTCATTGCTCACACACAGCTCCTGGGTTGAAAATAAACATCAGAGTGTTACATTCCTGACTACTCTTCCAGATAAGTTTGTCTGCTTCCCTGAGAATCAGCAGCCAGGGAATCACTGAGCTTTGGTATAAAGTAGAGTCCCTTGGAAAGCAAGGGTCTGGGCCCAGGTGCTCAGCATCACAGCTGCAGGATTTTGTTTGCCAACACCTGATTTCTACTGCCAGAATGGCAAAAGCCTGGGGTAGAAGGTTATCTAGTGGATTTAACCTGGGCAAGTGGGTGTTTGGGTTCTCCTGTGTTTGGCGGGTCGAGGGAAGAGCCTGAGCAGGTAGGACTAGCTCTGATGTGGCTGAGGGGATGTGTGGTGGCTATGCTTGCTGCTAGCTGCTTTACTTGGTTTTCTCAGGGTTTTGGCAGTTTCATTTGCTAGATAAAATGCATTGGTGATGCAAATCTTGTGCTAGAAGGAGTTCACCAATCAAGCTTTACTGACTGAAGAGCTCAAAATGCCTCTGTCATAATTCTTTTGAGATGCTTACTCAGAATTTTTCTGTTCTTTGCTCTTAGCTTTGCTGTGTGAGGGGTGCTGCTACTCAGTACTGTGCCAAAGCCCAGTGCAGGAGTGGTTGAGGTTAGAGTTCCTCTATATAGAAGTGGTGTGGCTGTGAGGGAGGGCACTTGTGACTACTGGACTGGTTACGCTGAAACTGGTACCCGTTACTGGACTCTCCATAGCTGCCCTCACGTTCAGACTGTTTAGTTAAACTAGGAAATGGAATATGTAGGTAATGATCCCAAGAGCCCAGCTTTAGAGGCTGACAATGTTATGTATGTACACAGCTGTGAAGTCTGAATTTTTTTCTGACTTTTTGTAACTTTTTGTGGTGTTTGCATCCACAGTTCGTAGCCTGAGGATGAAGTTTGTAGTTTGTTTCTTTTATCAAGCTGAAGGGTTTGGTTCTTTTTCTTAAATCATTTTAAGGCTAAAAGCAGAATAGAAGCAACCAAAAAGTTCAGTATCTTCAGACCTTAAGAGATAACCAAGGGCCCTCTGCTTCTCTAGGTGAATTGAATCTGGATCACTGGAAACAAAAACTCATAAAAAGTCTGTGATTTAATAACTTCAGCTGCCTTTGCTGCTCTAATCCTGGCATGTACCTCAGAGAGAATTTTACTGTTGATTACCTGGCAATATTTTGTTTTTGAACCAGTTCCTGTCTTCTGGCCACAGCTTCCATGGATTCTGGTTGTAGAAAGCTATACCCTTAAAGGGAGTGAGAGGGAAAAAAAATCTTTAGAATTCACTTGTTTCCACCAATGCAGAGATGTTTTAAAAAGCATTCTAAGACTTGAGTAATGTGTTTCACCAGACAGCTGATATGACTTCAAGGTAGATCCTACTTGTGTTCATTGCTTTGGTGGGAATATGTAATAGAAACATGAAGCCCAAAATGATGTGTTTGCAGGATCAGATCAGTATTTGGGTATCTCTGCTGTAATCCATAAAGGAGAGATACAGTGGGAGGGTTATTTGGTGGCTTATGTCTTTGAAGTACATATAACTGCTCAGAAAATAATAACCAACAGTTAAGCAAAGCAACCCTGTTCTTTTAAGGCTATTTTGAGTCTAGATGCCATGTCCTTTGAAATAACATTTCCTCTTGAGGGAAACTTATGTGACATGCACTTTGAGGGGGCAAAAACCCTGGAAACCAGAAATTCTTGTGGCAATAAGAATTTATTCACTCTTCTCAAAGAAGGATCCTGAAGGTATGACCTGTTTGTATACAGTGATGTGTAAATTTGTGCGCAGCATGACACATGCCACAGTCGTGTTGCCATGCTGTGGTGCTCAGCCTTCCCCTTAGAGCTGTGCCCTGTGATTTTCAGCCTTTATTAAAAGGACTTGTAGTTGCCCCACATGACTAAAGTGATGTGTGATGTTATGATTAAAGAACATGACCAGTAAAGTCATCTTTGAAAGCAGCCAATACTCAGGCATGAGCAAGAGCTAAATGTAGCCAAAAGTGTGGTTGATTGGATTAATTTGTTTACCCACAACCTTCTGCCTGGGTGTGAAAATGCTTGGAAAATACAAAAAAGGCGACAACAAAAACATGCAAATGATTTTGAAAATGGTGTGTTTAAGAGAAACTACAAGGGGCATGTTTAGCCGTGTTGAACTGGCACCGTTTGGAAGCTCTTGTAGGCAGACTGCCTGCTCTTGGGGAGATGGTTTTCCCAAAGAAAAGGAACTGTTAGTGACACTACCCATAAAGCCACGAAAAATGCGCAAGGGCAGTTTGCCCTCTCGTGTCCGTGCTGCTGCTTTTCAGGGTGCAGACCATGCTTGGTTACCTGGGCCGGGGTACACACGGTTGGACAATATGTTGGGCATGTTTGCGTGCTGTGGGACTGTGGGTCCGAGGTGGGACGTGATGTGGATCTGTCGTGGGTCAGCAGATGCCATCATCTCAGCTGAAGGTAACAGATCCCTGAGGGGACCAGAACACAACCAAATATGCAAAGGACATTATTTAGTTAAGACTAATCAAAGATATTTATATACTTAGGGGCAGCACGTGCACAGTTATTCTTTAAATGCAGCGTTATAATAGGGAAATGGTGCAAAATACCTGTCCACCAGTCGAGGCTCAAACTGGGAGGGGATCGCCTGCATCCTCGGCTGGCCAGTGCCCACTAGCTGGGGGTTTACTGCCATCAGCTGATTCCTCATCAGCATCTCTTGCCGCTGCCGCAGCTCTGGCACAAAACACACACAGCTCTGTTGTCAACATGCTACATTAGAAAGTTATGCTCTCTGCAGTATGGCTTTGCTGGGGAAAAAAAAAATTGGGCCCTTTTTTTTTTTCCTCAAGTGTCAACATTTTAGTATGAGTTAGCAAATACCATTTTTACTAGTGGAAACTAAAAAAGATGTTTCCACTGCCACCTTGACCAGTTTATATAAATCTCTATTTAAACAAACTTCAGTAAAAATAAATACGATATGCACAGTCAAGTGTACAAAAGGACAGTTTACAATTAACAATAGTTCATATAACAGTATGGAACAGAAGAGAATAGCCATGAATGTTAAGCTCTCTGCTTGAGAGGGTTTTCATTTCTATTATAGTATTATTTTTAGAAAATTCTTATTTGCTGGAACCTGCCTTGTCATGAGACAGCAACTCTAGAAAGAAGAACCTGCAGTGATGAACCAGAAAATAGTATCATAGAATCATTTTGTTTGGAAAAGACCTTTAAGATCATCAAGTCCAACCATTAACCTAACACTGCCAAGTCCACTGCTAAACCATGTCCCTCAGCATGATGTCTGCATGTCTTTCAAACCTTTCCAGGGATGGGGACTCCACCACTGCCCCGGGCAGCCTGAAACAACCCTTCTGGGGAAGAAATTTTTCCTAATGTCCAACCTAAACCTCCCCTGGTACAACTTGAGGCCATTTCCTCTTGTCCTATTGGTTGTTCCTTGGGAGAAAAGACCAACCCTCACCTGGCTCCAGCCTTCTTTCAGGGAGTTGTATAATGTTCCCTATGGCTTTTGTTGCTGAGCTCCTGTGTGACCTTGACTCTTCTTCCAGATGCCATGCATCTCCTGAGCAAATTCTGAGTGCCAAGAATCCCCCATGTTAACTTTTAATTACCTTAAGAGAACTGTTTCTCCAGTTAATCCTAAAAGAAATTTGAAATGCCTTTTAAAGACATTAGACCTGTTGCTGGCTGCTTCTTGTACTTTGTACAGGTATTAGCAATCCTATAAACAAAGTGCAGATGCGTTTCTTCCTGCTTACCTCCTGCTGCCATGCCACTTGCTAGTCGGTATAAGTGCTTTTCTTCCAGTGTTCCTTGCTCCCCCAGGATAGACATTTTTCTCATGTGCTCTCGAGGAGTCATGCTGCAAAGAGACAGCAACAACTTCTCTGTTGTAAAGAACTGAATCAGCAAGTCCAAAGAAAAGAATAAGACATTCAGGAATGTAAGAAACAGAGCAGGTTGTCCAAGTTATTTCTCAGATAGGCAGGTGGTCCTTGGGCCAGTCACAGCTGTACCCTTCAGTGCTTGGGGGTTGTAATAGTTGCCATATAGGAACTTCCACTTTTCAAGATAATGCAAATTTTGCCCTTGTTTAGACTGAGTTGTTCAGTCAGTGTCCTTGGGTCTTCCTGTGCAAGGAAAGTCAGGATGGATGTTGGGAAATATCAGCTGCTCAGAAGGACATAACTAAGCTAGTCTTTTACCTGCAGTCCTGAGAACAATGACATTGTGCTCATACTCGGGTATCTTTGGTTTAATTTGGGAATTGTAATAGTTTGGTGTCCTGTCTGCTGTAAACTAAGTGGAACAGATTGGAAGAAACACTAGAAATAAGTTGTTCCAAATTACATCAGCCCCTTAAGACTGCCAATGAAATAACAAAGGTAAAAATATGCTCTGCAGTGATTAAAACATCTAGATTACAAACGATCCTGATATCAGGCAATGCATAACCATGGTATGTCCTGCTCAGGACATCCTGGATGTTAGAAAGCTGTCCTGTGTGGGAGGAGCTGCTTTCAGTTGAGGGCTTGGCAGAGGGAGCAGGCTAGCTCACAGGGTAGCAGGGGCATATGTGCACTTGTTTCCATCTAGCTTTGCACAGCAAACGATTGTGTCAGTTTGGTTTGTTTTTAAGGAAGTTGAAGTTAAGGAGTTGAGTTTTTCTTCCCCATTAGCTCTGGTGAAAGGGATTCTTTCTTTCTTCTTGAAGATGGAAAATGTAATGCTTAGGTGTTCTTATCTTGTAGATTGTTACAGCTCCATGAATTCAGCCAGCATTTGCTGTAGGCAAAGTAAAGGATGCCTTAGAAATGCAAAGAGAATTTACTAAAGCCAAAGAGTGCTCGAGTGAATCATGGCTTTCTGAAGCTTTCCATGAAAGCCATCAAACAGGAATCATTGAGAACCAAGATCTAAGAAAAAGAGGACTGACTGTGCCACGAAGGGCAGCAGGCTCCTCTCCACTAGGTCTAGTTTGGAATTTGAATCCCCTGGCATGGAAATCATCACTGACAAATTCCCTGACAGCAGCTACTTCTCGTTTCAGCTGAGTGCTGGCAACTGCTGAATTTGTGTTAGTAATTGCTCTACAAAGATGTGATCTGTGAAGCACCGATGGCCAAAACCATCCAGAGTTTTGGATGGTTTGACTTTTTATGGCTTCCTTGCTAATTTACCTTTAGCATGTGGTGATGATGCCATCACTTTAAAATGGCAGCCTTCCCTGAGAACCCTGACTACCTTTTGTTCAGGTCTCTCTCATGTCTCTTCACATTTATGCCAAACCTGCTTACTTTGTGGGCTGAAATATATTTTCAGTTTTAGACTGTTGCCCCTGCTTCTAGCCTTACGAAGTCAGTGCCTGTGATTAACGGTGCTGGCTTGACAAAATCCAGATGTGGGACCAGCTGTGCATATGTGACGACTGCAGAGGCAGCGCTCTTGTACAAGTACCAGGGAGAACAAGCACAGCCTGATGTTCGCCTTGTTATGAGTATGAGATGGACCCAAATGCCAAGTGGTTTGTTTACCTTTAAATCAGCTGCTGAGGATACTGAAATTCCTTAGAAATGGTAAGCAGGAACAACTGCAATTCCCTTTCACAACCGGCCCTTCTCCAACACAGAACCAAACGTTAAAAACTGTTCATTATCCAAAATGTGAGGGAAGCCAAATCCTATATTTTGTTACCAGAGTCATCTATAAATTCAGGTAATTGTTATAACTCCTTTTGTCCTATTGATGAGCTTAAAAAAAAAAAAAAAAAAAAGAAGGGAAAGCTATCGATCAGGTTCACATGCTTTGGGAATTTACCATTTCCTTGCTATGGTGAAGATGCTTGGTCTCAGCCTCCTTTGGAATGAGCTTTCCAAAATGTTAGTCACTTCAGCCACTCAGACTGAGAGTAGAGACTCTAGTTGGACCACACCACTGCTTTTCCTTCAAAATAAAAAGTTATTTACATTTGTAAATGTTGTAAATGCTAGATTCTGTGTTGGCCAAGATTTGAGTCTTCCTGGAAGCAGACAAGCCTGTCAAATCCAAGAACAGCTCTGTGTCCTTTGTTCTTGACATGTGGATGTGAACATGTGCTGCTGGACATGTTTCCATTTGCCTTTTTTTTATTTTTTTTTTAGGATACTTTAGACTTAAAGCGATTTAGGATGCTGGGTGCCTCATGAAGAGCATTTGAGCTGCCAAAGTGCTTCTGAGCTGCTAAAGCATTTTAAAGCTCAGTACTAAAGCGATTTAGTGCTGAACTAAACTTTATAGCAGCTCAAAAAATAGATGGCAACTGGGATGATGGTATTGCTATACTGTGTTGGTCCATTTAGGTGGCTTCCTTTCCCAGATGAGTGGCCATGTATTAAATACCCTGGAAAACAGAGCAACAATTTTAAAGTTATGTTAACCTACTTACATCCTGGCCTTTGGCCTTTACCTACTGCACCTGACTAGAGAGTATGAAGGCGCAAAGCAATCAGCCAAGGTTCAGATAAACCTAGTGGGAAGAGACCCATCTATTTTGACCCAGATCCACCACTTCCCCATGGGATTCCATAAACCCTGCATGTCCTGACAGGCATCTATCAACAGCCAAGCAGCAGTAACTGTGGTTAGACACCACCAGCACCAGTATCGCTGTGGTGTTCTTTGTGCAGTTCCCAAGACAAGTCTGGATTTTGTGTTGGGTGTGAAGGGTGTTAGTGTTTGTTGACAGGTAGTCTCTCACATAGCCTATTTGCAGAGCTGAAGCTGAAACTATTTAAGAACTGTCTTAACATCTTTCTTTATAAAAGTGAGGGTTTTTTTTTTAAATGCTGGTGCTTGCACTGAATCTTGGGTACCATATACAGCAGCATCTGGAGTGGAGTTGATCTGTATTTATTAACAGATTATCATCCATTAGATGACCAGGATTCACAAAGAATCACTTCAGGCACCATTCGTTGCTTCAGACAATGTGCATCTATCCCATAAGCAACTCATCTTTGCAGAGCTAGACAATCTGGTCTGGTGGTTTGGCATGGAAAGGATAAAGTGTAGGAAAAAAATCATGTATTAATATTTCTTGAAAGTTCATTGGTGTCTTCTTCCACTAAAGCTATAGCTTATTGCTTCCACTGACCTAGTTTGTGAACCATCATGAGCTAAAAGGACTATTTGATTCCTTAATGATTTTTTCACTGGAATTGCTCCATGAAATTGTTCTGGTTTGGTGTTTTGGTTTTTCTTGGTGTGTTAGTCAATCCTTCTAATTTTAATTCCATTTCTTCTCAGATACTTAAAAACAACTCTGGTATTTGCTGTAAAATTTTTCAGGTGTTATTTCCACTGAAATACTGATCTGTTTTTCCTATCTGAATATTAGAAGATAAATATGGTGTAAATGTTACTGAAAGGACACATTTTGTATGTGTATGTCATCCACATTAAATTACTTGTTTAGTTCTCTGAATTTGGTGTTCAGGGAAGTGTTGAATTGGTCAGGTAGGATAAATAGCTTAATAACCTAATATAAAGACTTCTACATAACCCTGTATCAGGAGGGGATACTGAACATGACCAATATCTGTTATTCCATTTGGAAAAAACACCTTTTTTTGGTTACTGGTTGGGGCTCTGGCTTGCAGGTGAAAATTTAGGGTACTTAAGGTTCATGCTATTTCCATAAAACTAGCATATTAGAAACTAACATCGGCAAAAAAAGATCTGAGGGAACACGGAAAGTATACTTCTGATACATATATTAGCTGGGATTTGAGAGGAGCTCAAAATCTTGCATCAGGGTTCATATAAATTCATACACACCAGCTGTCTGGTGTTACATTCATATATGGCTCTTCTCTGATCCTATTGCACAAATCCGGGCTGTACAGCACATTACAGGGATGAAGACAAGTTAATCTCCACCTTTAGAGTCTTACCCTTAGCAAACCCTTCTTGGCAGCAGGCAGAACCACTCACCCAGTACTAATTCTGTCTCAATTTATTAGATGAGAAGTGGCAAGACACGAACTTCATGAACCAGAAGCATTTGCAAATTTAATCATGCTCTATGCAGTTCCAAAATGTCTGTAGCAGTCTGGGTATCCATGTTATTAATTGCATTGGCAAAACGCGGTATAGTCTTTTGTATAATACAGACTTGTTGGAAGGCTTGTTTTAGTCAAATGCATTAAGGTTTCATTAACTAATACTGCTTTTATTTATATCAATCACATGGAATTAGCATTTTTTAAAAGCAATGCTTAGTATACCTTTGCAGTGGCTCCACAGACTACTTGGCGGAAGCTGAGTATTGTTTAAAATACTCAGATAAATCTGTGTCAGAAAAATCAGTTGGGCATATAATATAAACATATATATATATGCCTATGAATGAAATGTATGAATAAACTCAGAGTCTCATTTTCACTTCCACTGTCTCCCTTTTTAGAAAAAGGTCTCCCGATTACTGGAGAAATCAGATGCTGTTTTGGAAAATAGATAAATATTCTAATATTATTAATACTCTAATTTTATTAATAATATCAAGGGTTCTTGCCCTAATCCTGTGCTAGAAGTCATAAAGCTATAGACTGTACTTAATCAAGAACCCACAGTCTGCTAAATAAATGACTTCTGGAAAGCAAGAAGGCCAATTGTACCAACATTGTCACACAGGAGCATGAGATATGTCATCTTAATTGGGCTAAGGTACCACTGGAGAGGCTGTAGGGCTAAATTCTAATCCTAGATACGTGGGCACAGACTGCTCAGAGACTGCGATTAGAGAGTAATCCTAAAACTGGATTGAGAACGATACATTCCCTAAAGAAAGGAAAATAACTATTTATACTGCATGTGTCAGCAGCAGAATGTGCAGTGGACGTCTTTACACCTAAATGAAGCCATGGGCACTTCCCCAGTTCTGAGCAGGCTCATTGGTAAGACTGCAAGCAGCAAGTCACTCATTTTTTAAACACACTGGTCCCAGGAAAATATCAAGGCTTAGCGCTGACAAACTGGATCCTTCAGGAACTAAGTTAGGTTCCTAACAGAAGTTCCTCTCGTTCCCACCGGAATGGCTGGGGGCGAGGGAAAGCTGCTGTTCGTGTGCACCGCTAAGGCAGCAGTCAGCTTACTGCCCTGGCTAAAATCAGAGGTTCATCATTCATTGTGCTCAACACAAACACACAGCAGGAGTCCTCAAAGCCTACTAGGTGAGACAGACAGATGGTGGGGGAAAAGAAGCCGCCCTGCCCTGTGATGGGGTGTTGGAGGCACAGAGGTACAGGACAGTAAGCAGCTGAGATGGAAGCTGTGCTCAGCACTTCTCCCTCTCTGCTCAGTTCTGTGGCCATAGGGCTGGTTTCTGCAGAACCATGGTGCTGATATTATTAATTTGTATTTGTGGGAGCACCTCGAGGCTCCAGCTGGGATCATGCTGAGTCTTTAACTGTGCCTTGTCAAAAACTGAGTAAAATAACTAAACAAGAACTAATGAAAATAGTGGTGGTAGCAGAGAAAGTGTTGCATGTTGCACATGTGTGTAGTATTGTACACCCACCCTGTACACTGACAGACTGGCACATAGAGAAGCTGTTTACAAGGGATAGGTCTGTCTATTACATCAGTTATAGAGACAGAGTTAAAAGCATAATGTTATTTGTTTTCATTGTGGATTTATGTCATAATTAGGGATTACATTTGAAACATTACCCTCTTGTCTTTGATTCTTTTAGAAGCCTGAAGGTTGCAAAATGTGACCTAAGTGGGATCAGTTAAAGGGAAACTGATCTCTCTATTTTTTACTTTATGTAATTTTTACTTTTAAAGCATATGAAATAAGCTTTTTAATCTTCTTATTTTTAAATACTGGAAATGGAAGTCTTAGGATAGAAAGCTCTCTGACAATCTGAGAGCCAGGCTGGTATTTCCAAATGAAGTGGAGTTGAATTTTAGTGGGGTTCGTCTCACTTTGCCATGCAATGCCAGTGTAAATGACAACACTTCCAGGGCCAAAAGAAACCAGGTAGTAGAAAGAGGAACAGGTTTTAGGAAGGCAACTTAAACCTACTTGTTTTTAACAACTCTTTAACTGCTCTGGTTAACTAAAAGTTTGAATCTGGAAAACTTGTACTGAATTCTCAGTACCTTCCCTTTGCAGTTAGGATGTTAAATATTGCAGCAGTATCCCTTGGGCTCCCCAAAATCCTCTGATCCTCTGACAGAAAACTGCTTTTAATGTGTCTTACACCACTAAGGTAAGACAGGATGGTGCAGGTTTTTATCATTAATTGTTTCAATTAGTAGGTTACTTCATTACAAAGCAAAAACCAGCACACAACCATCGTAAAAACTGTTTGAGTATGGTGAAGTATGTGCAAGTCACAGATGTCAGATACTTAAACCACTGTTATTTTCCAAACTCTTACACGATGTCCCAAGTTTTAATACACTGCAAGATGAACATGTGAAATTGCACCCCTGATCCTGTAAACACTCAGAAATCAGCATCTTGAACAGACTGAACATTTTCAGCTCCAGTTCTCAGGATCAGACCATGATAAAATTCAAGTTAGGATTGCCTGCCTCTCACTCTTTCTATATCTCTGGGGCACTGGGGAGAGACAGAAATTCATGTATTCTGTAACTGAGGAACTTTGACATTTTGGCTCTGTGTACATTAGACGACAATAGTGCCCAAGCCTTTCTCAGTCTACAGTTAATTCCACCCACATATGCAGATAATGTAATGATGGTTCCTTACATCTTGTTATTATGATATTATTTTTACAAAACCTATCACACTGCATACACTGGTGTTCCACAAAGCTGCAGCCCCTGGGATTTTTTTACAATGGCTACCCACACAGGCAAAATTTTAATTAGATAAATGTGGTATGAATACATCAAACTAAACCAGCCAAATGTATCTGTGTGATGATAGCCTCAATTAATTCTGATTGCACACTGATTTAGGAAATAACCCTGTTCCATGAAGGATCTGTAAATTATTGAGGTATTTCTGCTGGACTTTAAAAAAAGATAAAATACCACCAAGATTAAACTATGTATTAACAACGAGCTAGCTTTTAAGAATATTTTGTTACAGTTAGACGAGACAGTGAAACATTTGTGCATATACATTAAGCAACTCAACCCATATCCAAATACCAGTATGCAATGACAAGTCTTTCTGAAGCAAAATCCTCCACTTGTGAAATAGTTCTTTAAATGTTTCTAAAATGATCAAGTTTGTCATTAAAAAAATAGCGTTTGCACGTGAATATGCAGAATTATTTACCCATAGGAATACATATAGCAGTTTGCTGAGAAATAAGAACATAGTTAATCACATACTTTACTGTTTCGGTATCACCCCTGCCAATTCTGAACTTTACTTTCAGTGCTGCTATTAAAGAAAAAGCTCCATGAAGAAGTCTGCTTGGGTCTGTGCTGTTTCTGTTGTGAGAAGTCTTTCCTATCAAAATCTGATAAATCATACACCTGTTGGTATTCCTTAGCAGATGTTGCATCACCATTTACATTAAAAACTAGCAGTTTTTGGTTTTATCGCATGCATACTTACTTCTATGGTGAAGACCTTAGTTTTGAATAAAATGAAGATACCATGAACATCCAAGAGAATGTGCCTTTGCTATAAGTCTTCCTTTCAAGCTGCCTCAGTAATGTGATTGGCAGCTTTTAGAACACATCAAGATTAACCTGTCAAAAACTGCCTTAACTAACGCTGACTTGACTTTAAATACAAACTGAGCTTATCTTGATTAGCCTTCATCCCTGCTTCTGAGCCCTACCCACTCTGACATCACAAGCCCTTCTCCAATACCATCCCCTAACCAGGCTGTAAAAACATAATTACAAGAAGAGCACTGCACTGATCTGATAAACCTATTTCACATTTAACCTGCTAAGCTGTTGTTAGCTTTTAAGATGCTTGATGCATTCACTTAAAATCTTCCTGTTCCAACAAGAAATATGACAGAAGGTTAATAATTGCCTAGCTCTCATGCATTGTGTTAGGTATTTACGCTGATTTTGAGATGGGGCATAATTCTGACTGTTGGCTAGCAGTTACCCCAGAACTGTGTATCCGACTGGATTGGGAGGAACTAGGAGATGGAAATCCTGTTAAGCATATTGTGAGGCTAACACAGGGATCAGATGGTTATACTGCTCAAGCCAGCAGTTTACTCTTTAATTCTCACTGTTGGTGAGTTAGCTCTCAGAATGAATGCCTGGTAAATGGCAGATTTTAAAATCTCAAGGAGTGGTTTGTTTCTTTTAATATCCATGTGAGCTGATGGGGCATTAGTGTTGATGTTTGTTAATTCCTTATTTACTTGCCTAAAGTTCATCAAGTTCTTGCTGCAACAACAAAAACTTGCCCCTCATCCTCGATCAAATCATAGAATCATTTAGGTTGG
>NW_008591068.1:0-6176 GCF_000691845.1 Merops nubicus
ACACACACATACAGAGAAGTCCCCACATGATTTGCTGCTCAAGGTTTAGCTAGACCCAAGCTAGCACCAAGGTACTCAGTATAAATCCCAGCAAAAACACATTACATGCAAAAATCCTAGTTTCTATTTTCTCTCTTGCCTCTTCCTCCTTTCAGTGAGAAAGGCTTTTGCAACCTGCTATTCCTCACTTCAGTCAGCTACAGAAGACAGACTGATGCCTTTTTCAGCCATAAACACTATACTACACTATACTACCCTTGCTGAGACTTGCACTAGGGTGTTTCAGGTTTCCTTTTCAGAGAAAAGGCATTTCTAGATCATACTTCAAAATTTCTGTAATCTCCATGACTGAATTACAAGGCTTACAGGGCTCATAGTTTGTTATTTCATTTTGGTTGGTTGCTTGTGTTTTGTTTGTTTTAATTTGAGGAGGTTCTTAGTCAGAAATAGTGATACTGAGCAAAATGTATAAATGTTACTTCAAGAAGAGTCAACACATAACTTTCGTATAACCAAACAGTGCCAGATCCCATGGCAAAATTCCTACTTTGAGTAGTTTCCAGGTTAGATACCCCTGCGTTATGCCTAAGTAGAGTGGATCCAAGTTCCTGGAATTGGGCTATTAACATCAGAGGTAGTACCTGGCTTCCCCAATACATGGTGCCTACACATTTGGCAGGCAGTTCTGCCCAAACCCAAGCCAACTCTGCACTGCTAAAAACACCTTTTTTTTCTGTTGCCTTTGATCTTATGCTGCAGTGACTGTCAGCAAAGCTGAAGATTACAAAGTAAACTTCCTCTTTTATTGGCCAAATTCCTGCTTCCGCAGGATGCTATCCAGGTCTGCAGTAGCATCCCATGGTTTATAATTAACAAAGATTAACTGGGCTGTGGACTAAAGGTTGGCGATAGTACTCCAGGCAACTGGAGGGAGCCGCTTAGTACAGAAATGAATGTGCTGTGCTGAGTATAATGTGCTAGGAAAGCTATAACATGAATAATGCTATACATGAGCCTTCTAGCTGGGAAATTCTGGGGATACATGTTGAGCTATCATAGACTTTTATGTTGAACTACCAGTCTTTTCTGAACTCTGGCTCTTGTACTGAACTGTTTCTATGCTCCAAATCCTGCTGTTTACAATTGTCAGCCATTTGGAAAGAGGCACAAAATTTCTTCCACAAAAAAATTATAAAATTAAAAAAAGAGACAATGAATGATGCATTCTGATGACTTAATATGTGTTTTTTACTGGTTCCTGTTCCAGCTTCTCATGGGGGAAATCTATAATTAAGTAGATGGATTAGTAATCTGCTTATTTTTTCAGAGAAAATGCCTAAATTGATTCACGATGACTTGCTTCATTTAGGGATAAATGGGTGAAATGTAATGGTCTGTGTTCTACAGAAGGTCTGAGGAGATGATCCAATGGTTGCTGTTATTCTTAAGGTCTGTCACTGTAAATGAAACTACTGTTTGTCTATAGTGTGCCCATATCGGCTCATTTCAGCCACAAAAGTAAGGAAGCTTGGATAAATCTTTAATATCTTTCTGCTTCGTGATGCATCAAAGCTCCTGCTCTGGCATTAGTTTAGTAACATCACAATGGTCTCGTCTTATTTTTTTATCATTTGGGGAGGGGACATACATTACAGAAGTAATGAGTCACCTCCAAACCTATAGCTTATGCGTTTGCACAGGCAAGATGGTATACAAAATAACCAGTGGGACACGATTAAAGATGAGCTGGCAGGAATCCCCGGTGAGTAAGCCTAGCACAGCTAAGAGTGGCTCATTTTGGAGCTGTTTAAAGCCTAAGAGAGCATGGTGCCTTTTGGGAAGGGAGCCAGGTGTTATGCAACAAGAAACTCCTCACAACTTTGGAACAAGATATTTTGGATATCTGCTCAAATGTGCTCTTGGGTTAACTGAAAATACAGCAAGGAAAACTGGACAAAAGTTGCCCCAGGGCAAAGCCAGAGTGTAATTACTGCCTATGTGCACTTAACACTAAAGTACCTGCAGTCAGCATGGGAGCAGGCACCGCTTTCCCATCAGGGGAGTAAATCACATTGGCTTTGTCCTGTAAGAACAGAGCGCATGCTGGCAGGTACCACAGAGAAACAAATTTGCACCCCCACTCATTCCTGTAGCTGCACAATAACTTGTTATCATTACCTTTACCCCTATATCACTCACTCCATCCCAGCTCCAGTCAGGAGCAAGCGAAAGCTGCTACCACAGCTGTGGAGCAAGCACAAGGTGGGTTTGATGGTCTCTGCCCTGATCGTGAACGTTCGTGTTGCAAGGTAAGTACACCCAGAAGCCAGCAGCCACTCCTCGCAAAGGCCAGTTCAGTGGGGAAGCACACACAAACCCACAGCCCTGGCTGAGCCACGGAACTGCCAGCCTCTCCTGCTCTCCAGCTGCTTCTGTTGTCTAGAAGGCACAAGCACTGCCTGTTTCTATAACGTACAGCTCTCACATAAAGAAGATCAGTAGGCATAATCCTTGCTTCTACAGATACCAGCTCCTGGGTGAGATTTTCCCTGGGTCTGCCCTAGTGCTCAAAGTACAAAAAAGTGCTGCCTGACTACCAAAGCCTGGTTAGATGTCACCAGCAGAGCCCTGCTAATAGATGCAGAGTATTTATCCAGAGATATATTTATGTAACATTTGAGCTTATTTCCCTAAAAGGAAGTTTTAGTAGAAACCTAAAGTCACTGATTACAGCCAAAGAAGTCTTAGAAGTCTTCTCCCACTCCTAATGCATCCATTTGTGGCAGTGACCTCCCATGGCCAGAAAACACGTGTGAGAAGTTTGGGAGTCCATTCCTATCTACTGTAGGCCTTTTCCTGCCTGCTCTGAGAAAAGTTGTGTTGCTTGTTTTTAGACAAGTTGCCTCATTCTGCAGTTTCTCAGCTGCTCCATCTGCAAAATGAAGATAATAAAATTGCATCTCTTAAGAAAGCAGACTGCCACTCATGAAAGTTTTTGCTGTGCTTGGGATCTTCAGCTGGTGGTTGCTAAAGAAGTGAAAAAGATTTACTATTAAAGTGATTACAGTGTTGATACGGTTGTGATGAACTCCCTGTAGGCATGTAAATATATTAAAGGCCAAATTAATATATCATTCGTACTTGTACAAATTCTTTGCAACTTCGGCAATCCAGAGGTTACTCCATTTGAGCACATGGCAGAATCTGGTCCCACAGCAACTCAGTTTAGACATTAATGTGTAATAATTGTAGGCAGAGAGGTATCATTTGCCTTATAAGCAACTTTGAATATCACCAGCCACTCTTCCTGACAGAACAGTGCAGAGGAAATGTGCTGTATAGGGAGCCTGCCATACCAATTCCTTGGTGTTCAAAGCAGAGAAGAAGTAGCTCTAAGTAGGGGCTGATTAAGTGGAGGATGGGTTTTCTCTGGCAAGGTGACTGTCCTACAGCTCCTTATGAAACCTGATGTTACCTGTCTCTGGAAGATCCCAAGATGCAGAGCTGGGATGCAAATATTTACCTTCCTAAGGAAGGGAAGCAAGTCTTCAAAGTACACTGTGCTTTCACGTACAAATAAGATGAAACCACAAATTGGCTGGTCTGAGAGAAACAGCCACTGTAGTAAGGACAGAAACTGGTGAGAAAAACAACAGAAAGATGAACAAGCAGAAATCAGACACGAAGCCTACGTTTCTCAAACTATGAAGTGTGTGCAATGGTACCAGGCATAGAAAACACATGGCATGGTTACTGCCTGACTGAGTGATGCATGTAGATACAGTTGTCTTGAAAAGTGCTGGTACAGCAGGCTCAGAGCACACTGATGATTCAATCTCTGAAATAATTCGAAATGGCAGTCATGCTTCTAAAGGCTCACAAAGTCCTTGTCTCCCTTATAGAGCAAAGAAGCTACTGCACCGACAGGAAAACAGAGAGTGCTGGAAGGCTTCACAGCAATGCATATCAATGAAAGGCTCCTCTTGCCTAACTCGCCTAGACTGAAACACATCCCTAGTGTTTCTGCCAAAGATCCCTGAAATGCTTTGATGGTGGTTGATAGGGGAGAAAATAATTATAACTGTGAAGCAGAGGAAAGTTTTTGCCATCTTCCTCTTGCAGCATTGTCTATGCCTTTGCAAGGGACTTGGGCTGCCACTGAACTTTAGGAAGGCAAATCTTTGCCAAAGGTATGGCAGCCGGACCAAGGGAAGCAAGCAGTCCACAGTATGCCCACTGCCTCACTTTATTTTTGCCTGTAACTACATCTTGGCTTTTTCATATAGCTCTAAACACCAGCTAGCAAAATTAGTCAATAATGATCTGAAAGGAAATGTTGTCAACCGATTTGGAAAAAGAAGCTCCCAAACAAAGCCAGTCTGCTTGACTAAAAGGAAGCAAACAGCAAAGCAAACTCTTACCTGCCTCTGTAAAACCTCTGAGGTCTATCATACACCATCATGGCAATTTAGATTTTGCCACCGATGATAAAGGAAAAAAGGAACTGAAGTAAAGAATGAAAAGTCCAACTAGGTCAACAAAGTCCCTGGTGGGCGGCAATAGGGTATCTGAGAGCTGGTAGGCGAGCAGACATGGAAACGCTTGAAAGGATTCAATTAGACGGCACAGGGAAAGATTGCACTACTTCTGCTTCTATATAAGGTAGGTAATAAACTGCGTTTGAACTGGTAGAAGAGGGATGAGATGACCCACATTTCAAAGCTGGAACCTGGTGGGTTATTATTATTTATGATTCATAAAGCATATGCAGTGCACCAAAAGAGAGGAGGATGTGCTCTCTGCCCAGAGGAGCCTCCAATGAGAAGCTTCAATGAGGAAAACTCTAGTGTGCATGGGGGTTAAGTCCAAAGGCTTTTTAAAATTCTGATTATAGTGTGATTAAGACCAGACCTGCTCTCCTTTTGGTCAGAAAACTAAGATCCCTTTCCCGATCTGTAGAGCAGGTGTTTTTTATGCTGGGGAATGCAACAGCTGTAGTCTTCATGAACTGAAATAACAACCTCCAGGTACTCTTGATTTTCCACTTTTACTTGCTGATTTTAGTTTCTTTCCTTCACTTGGGCATTTCTGCATTTTCTCATTTTCTCTTCCACAGAGCTACTGCTACCGTTTTTTCTTTCTTTTTTTTCATTTTTTTTCTTTTCAATATTAGCTTTTTTCTTCTTCATGGGCTTTTTATGGAGTCTCACATTCATATTTTACCTCGTACTGTTAAATTTTTTGTTCTATTTCTTTGTCTCATTTTGCTCGTCCCTTTCTATCTTTCCTCCCTCCACTCCTCTCAGACAGCTTTTTTCCTCTCACCAGCCCCATTCTGTCAACCAATCACCACATACCCAGTGGATCCCCCAAAACAGTGGCTTCCTCTTTGCCCTTCTTTTAGGAACCACTCCTCAGACGGGTTTCTCTTCCTGACCTGTACCCTCCTTCTGTTCCCCCTGTCTCTGCATCACACCCTTCAGCTCACCTGCTCTGCCTCTCTAGGACATGGCCTATAGGTTTCTACGCAACACAGCAGCTCCTTGCCCAGACCTCCACAACCAACTACACTCAGGGCTCCAGAGCTCTCTGCGAAACCCTCCTGAGCACATCACTGCCCTTTTCAAGGTCCCCAGCTGTGACCCCTGAAAGTCTCCAAAGGTTCCCATGGTTCCTGAAAGTCTGCCAACCCCTCACTGCTGTTGGGCTCCTGATGTCTCTCCTGATCGCAGAGCCCCATCTCCACCACTAACATCGGCAAACAGAGGTGAGGACAGATGGTTGGCATATGGACTATGCTCCTCTTATCCGGGGATCAGTCAGTCCTCCCTCCCTCTTGCCAGGGGTCTCTCCTGGTAGGTACTTGCTCAGGGTCTTGTAAGCTGCTCCCCTGCCCAACGGGAAGCTCCAGGAGAGGAGCTCTGCCTCTGGAGCGTGGGGGAGGAAAAAGCCAGAGCAGAGCAGGGCAGGGGACACAGCTGGGCGCCAGCGATGTCCGGTAGTGGGAAAGCTGCATGACCCGTGGGTGGGTGTCGGGGACCCCTGGAACTCCAGCTCCTACACCGCCAGGCATCTCCCTGGTACCGCACCCGGTGGCCCCGGAGCATCCCCCATCGCGGTACCCAGTCTCCCCGGAGCATCCCCGTGCCAGTACGTGGTCTCCCCGGAGCATCCCC
>NW_008591069.1:0-17202 GCF_000691845.1 Merops nubicus
AGACGGGGAAGAGGTCGGTTTCTCTGAAGGGTCCCGTTTCTGCATCCTCTCTGTAAAACTTCCGAGGGCTGTTTTGCAGAGAAGAAACGGTTAGGAAGAAATCCGTGCAAAATGAAAATATATGAGACAGAGAAACTGGCAAATATAGGAGCGGCAAAGTGTTGTCATGCCTGGTTAATACACAATTAACTGAATGTAAAATACAATACATTTCAAGTGTGTGTCAAGAAGAAAAGAGTGGAAAGAAACGAAAATCTTCTAAAAGTTCTTGATTTTTTTTTTTTCTTCTGTGGGTAAAATTACCAAGTTTCGGTATCTCCGTAAGTCACTTTAAATTTCAAAGGAAGGTGGCATAAATAAAATCAGATCTGCTTTGTAACTCGATTCCTGCATTAATTATCAGCCCGTTTTTCAGGGTTAGAGGGAACAGCACCATTTAAGCGGCAGCATTTTTTGCCCCTGGAAGCCCCAGCACCACGGTAAAAAGAAGAAAGCGAGGAAAGAAGGGAGAGTTCGCCGTGGTGTCTCGGTGCCTGCTTTCCTCCCTGCCAGGTCTGCGGGATTTGCCGTCCCTTCCCAAGCCCAGACGCCACCCGCCTTTTTTATTTGTCAATTAAAGAACAACAACAAAAGCCAAACCAAACCAAACAAAAAAGTAAAATGCATGAAACGTTAAACGCCTTTTTATTTCGCGGTTAGGATTTATTTTTATAGAACGTGGAGTGACTTGGATTTGGTTGTTGGAGTTTTCTTACAGTTTTGCACTCTTTTCTCCCGGGCAGTTCTCGGGGGTTACTTTTGTTTTTCAATCTATCTCACCGTATCTTCCGTGCCTGAAAGCTAAAATTAGTGAGAGGAGCTGGCGGAAGACGGGGCCGCGCTGCTTTGGGGAAGGGAGGATTCCTGGGGAGGGATGGCTCCCGAGTAGCTGCCCGGGGTGATGCTCGGGCTGAGAGGGTCACCGAAACCTTCGGGGGATGAGGGGAGAGAAAGGAAAACCTGGAAAGGGTTACTCTGTGCGGCTGAAAAACCCGGCTGTGGGTCTCGTTCTTGGTTGTCTTCTGGTTTGGGCTATTCACTAAGCCTGGGGCTTGGGGTGGACAGCAGTGTTTGGGGCCAGAAGGGCAGTGGGCTTCTTCCAATACGGTTTTGTAAGCCAGGACAAGGGTCCCCGACCTTTGGTTTCATTATTGCTGTGCTCACACTCCTTGGTACGCCAGGGCGCTGTGTCTCTCGAGCTGTGCGGCTCCAGGGTGATGTGTCCCTGCGGCTACACATCCCCAGGGCAGCACCTGCAACTGGAGGTGGACAAGGGAGCACTGCGGGGGGTGGGGGGATGTATGCTGGAGAAACATCACTTGGGCCCATCTTTCAGGCCCTCTCTCCAGCTCTCCGAGGAAGCAGATTTGGGAAAAGATCCCTGAAGAGGCGGCGTACCCTTTTGGGGCACCTTCATAACGAATATTAGAGCTGGAGTCAGAAAAGATCTATTCCTCCCACTTCTGTTGTTTTTTGACCCTGGCCCATTGCAGTTTTAATATGCAGCCCTGATCAGAGCTCAAGAGGATATTTCCTCCTCCAGTGTTTTTCTGGGCAAAGAGGCACCAACAGATTTTTTCCATAATGATGAAAACATCTGGCTGTCTCTGAGCTGTCAGGCTCTGCATTGCTTCTTCCCAGATGCCTTCTGCACTGCAGCCCCAAGGCTTCCCCGGCACAGCCCCGCTGCGTGCAGGGCACTCGCCTGGGCCATGCGCTCCCACCTCCTGCTCCAGCTGCAGGGAGATACTCAGCAGCGTCTGCACAGGGGGACGGAAACCTCCAGGATCCTCACTGTGCCTCCTCGGGCCTGGAAATGCATTTTAGGCACAGCCAGCACAGGGAGGTGGAAACCTCTATCCTGAAGTATTTTCTGAAGCTTTTCCCCTTCGCTGGACACAGAAGTTGTTTTCCCCACTGCCCCAATGTGTGCATTTCAGGATTAGCTGCCTATGGCTTCCAGCCCTCCTGTTTGGCACAGTCCATCCTGGAGAGGAGGGGTACGTCCGTGCTTTCAGCCAGGGCCCTGATCTTCACTGCTCACACTGTAAAAACATGCTTTGTTAAACATGTGCCCTTGGTTTTATGTGCATCAGAGCAGGATTGTCATCCGCTTTTCAGAAATGTAAAAAAGCCAGTAAACTCCCAAAACAGGAATACGGAAATACGTGAGCGCTGATTCAGTAAGATTCTAAAGTGCTGGTCAAATTTTGATATCTGAATTGCAAGGATCACTCACATACTTGAAGTACGATAACAGAACTGAGGCCCAAACTCAGAACTCTATTACGTGCTGTGATTTGAAAGAAAAAGGTCACGAAACTGAACCACTCTTGGAAAGTGAACAAAGGTACATTGAAGTGGAATGACTGAAAAAATACTTTCTTAGGCCAACACTCTGAAAGATGCATTTGGCTCCAAGCAGTCAGAGCCCTGTATAGGGTGACTCATAGAATTTGAATATTTTAAAAGGAAAGAGGGGATGTCCTATGTTTAAAAATACTACTTTACTTAGTCCCAAAGAAGAATAAACAAAGCAAAGGCAAAACCGTAAATGCCTCTAGAGAAAAAAAGTGTTTAACCGCAATTCTAAACTATCCTTTTCCTTCTCTCTCCTCACTTTTAAAAAATGGACAAATAACAGCCAAGCTCAAAGACATTGTGTCATATTCCAGCCTCTCTAGCTTTGCTCTCATTGATGTCAAAGTTCATAAAATAACAATAATATTTACCAAGTATGAACCTGATCTAGTAGTTCATGCTCAGTCAGTGCTCTACTCTTAGGGTGATAGAAGTTGTGGCAAAACAGAGCGGGAAATGACCATATATCTCCTGCCTTGGGAACTTGAATTTCATCAGATGCAAAACCTCTGCTGGCCTGATCCTTGCCTGTGTTAGTGCTGAGACTTCAGGTGTTGTGCAGGAGCAGGCCACAGGCTTGTCACTGCTGGTGTAACTGTGGTGGAGAATAATGCAGACAGAGTAGATATGTTTGCTTAGTCGACTTTCTCGTCTGTTTCCGCTCCCACCACATTCATCCTAAAATGTCCTGCAATACTGATTTCTGCTCTACAGTTTGATGTGTGTAAATGATGTTGGCTCTGTGTATTTTTTTTATTATAAGCTCCAGCAGCTCTGGAGTAAATCTGCATTTTGAAAAACCTGTTTTACTACTGGAGTCACTCTGAACTATATTTTATGTGTACCACACGTGAGCAAAAATGAGGCAAAAGGGACATTGTGTGAGCTGCAAAGTCAGGCTCTTGGCACCCAGGATGTGATCATCTGTTGCATACATTCTGCATCAGGGTTTTGGGTTTATTTCATCTTTGCTTTTTTTCCTAAAGCCTGTCTCTCACAACGTACACAGGGTGCACAGTACTTGTGCAACAAGCAGCCATTCAATATTTAGTTTTATCCCTCCTACTGAGCTCCAGGCCTTGTTCTACAGAAAGCTGCTAAAGCACAGAGGTGGAGCTTTTCAGTTCCTCTTTCAGTTCAAGGGTGTCCAAGTGCTTTGAAAGTACAAGTGATTCCACCTTTGCCTATCCCATACTTGGTGAGGAAATAATCTAGGAGCTTTACCCCTACTGCCTGAAGAATTTAAGGTGCCGAGTTTGATCTTAAAAGTACCCCCTGATTTGTGGTACCCTATGTGAGATAGCTGCAGTGTGAGTAAAAAGTACTTTTGCTGTTAAAAGATGCTACAATCTTCCAAGTATGTAGAAAGCATGGAGAAACTGCTATTTAGGAGAGTGTATAACTTGGCTACATTTAGAATGATTCTCATATAGGGGACAAAGAAGCCTGTTTCTGGTACACAGGCACAAGGTCAAATCTTTTCCTAAAGACAGAGGTGTGCTACCGTTTCTCAAAGCAAAGATCCCCAGGATTTTTGTGATGCATCATTTTCCAGCCTTGCTCTCCCCTGAGATATTCCTGAAAGTGGGCAGGTACCATTTTGCCTCAACTGCTAAACAGTGCTCAGCAGGTGAGAACAGTGTAAATATGGGGCAAGCCTCCATTAGGTGGGAGAGTCTGCTCTGTTCCAAGGCAGCCACTGGGTTGTTGGGCTGCTGTCCCCCACACTGTGGCTGAGTGCCATCCTGTGGGACCCACAGCCCTGGCTGGGAGCTCCCAGGGCTTACAGGCTCTGGGGGAAGAGGAGTCCCCAAACTGTGGGTGCAGATGTTGAGCAGAAGGCTCTTGCTGCTACCTGAGAGGCTGTATGTCATCAGGAGCGCTGAAGAGCACCACTAGAGAAGAATCTGGGCATGAAATCAGAAAAAGCCCAAAGCAGAGCAAAATGTCATATAATGCAGCCCCCCAATAGCCATGTAACCCCATGCAGCCCCTGTCTTTGTCTAACTGAAGGCAGATTTTATCTGTGGCCATGGAGCAACAGGGAAGAGATGCTGTCTCCAGCTGATGAGCTTTGAAAGCTTTTGTGCATGAATGAGCAACAGGCAAAAAAATGGGCTTATGTTAGGTAAGTGCCCTGAGCAGATCGTTTACAAACTGGCCTCCCACTCAGGCAGTCTCTTCTTTTTGGGGGTGGGAAAATCTACCACAAACAGGTGCCACTGGCATATGCATCTGTCCAACTTGTAGATGCAAAGACTGTTCTAAAACTAGAAAAAAGTGGAGCTCCTGACTTGCTTTCTTTTGTTTTCTTTCCATTTTGTAAAAGTTAAATCCGTCTAATTACAGTTCTTCAAGTGAACAGTCCATTGTACAAACTTTCAGCATCCTGCCTACTGCTTTTTACAGGGAATACGGTTTCATTTTGCTTTGCATCAGCTCTGTCTGGTTTTGGACACCCCATCCTTGGAGAGGGTTTCCTTCTGTCAGTCATGGTGCATATTTTTCTGATGGGAAAGGCTATCCTTAGGAACAGAAACTGTTACCTCATCAGAGAGGTGTTAGGTGGGCCTAGCTTTTGATCACTTTATAAAGTCAGACTTGATGGGCCAGCCATGGCAATCACATGACCAACGCATCCTGTCAGACCCATCCCTCTCTCCTTTCTGCCATCGAAGTCTTGAGATAAGCAGCAGTGAGATGTCTGTCTGGTTGATGGAACCAGCAGTTTCTGGTCTAATCCATGCTGGGCTACAGCACAAGTGTCTACCGAGGATCACAGAGTAGTATGTTTTATACAGTACATGCTGGTGGGTAAATTTAGAATTGACAACTCCCTTCCACAATTGGAGGACTCAAGGACAGTCCTATCAGGTGGTAACTGGCTGGAGGAGTATTTATAATCTATTTGCTGACTGGAATTAATATGAATCTGTCATCCCTAGTGCCCCTTGGGAAACCACGTAACTGAGGGCTGATGATGCCCGCAGCCGTTGGTGATGTTTTTTGGCAATAGACGAACATGTTTTTCTGAACTGATTTCAGAAAAGAAGGTTGTCACCAAGATAAAGCACTGTCTGGGTCCTCTTTTCTCTGAGCTCTGCAGACCTGGGGAAACAGGACATTTGACATGGCTGATAGATTGGAGTCTGACTGTGGCCAAGGCACAGCTGGCGGGTCCAAGGAGCCGACGGTTGTCCATGGAGCAAACTCAGAGCATCTTTCCTCTCACAATGCAGGGCAGCATCTCGTGCTCCTGCCTGATTTCAGCAGGTAATGTGCTGTGTTACCTGTGTTGTGTACCTGGAACTGCGACTTACCCTGTTTTAACCAGATGAAATACAATCTTGGCAGATTCTCCAAGGAAGGGAGGTTCGTTAGTTTCTCCTATTTGACTTGTCCAGCACACTGCTTTGGATTTAGTGGATGCAAAAAGTTAATGACGATGTCAGAACAAAGCTAATCAGAGAGGTGGTTTGAGCAGGAGGGCAAAATGTTAGTGCTGGGTAATACGACAGAAAAATGGGGGTGGTTTGGGGTCAGGATGTCAGAGGAAGGATTGGTGGACTGGTTTGTGTGGAGGGCATAAGTGTTTGGACCATATTCCCTGCAGACAGGTTTAGGCTAAGTTAGGGGAATAGGTACCACCTTTTGTTTTCTTTTTGAGCACATATACAGCAGTCAAGGAAATGAAGGGACTGTGAAGGACTTCAGAGTGTAACCTCTGTATGTGCCTGCCTTGCTCCTCTGCCAAAGCACATTGAGGATCTGACCTTGGCATATGTACCAATATGTCCAAATCTAGGATGCATCTAGATATGAGTGTGCTATCTTATCTGAGAGCAAGGCCTGCTGCAGATCTTGCTCTGGATAATTAGCAGCCCCAGGCTGGCTGCTTGCCATCTGACTTGGCTGCTTCTACATCTCCTGGAGAAGTGATGCAGTTTATGTAACATCAGGGACACCCACAAACGTGCACTGGCCTATACCTCCTGGATATTTGTCCAGGACTCCCTTCCAGGTTGTTTGCTGGATAAAATGATTATATTAGTTGTCTTCTCCCAAACAAATTGAATCATAACAGCACAGTTAACTTAGCCTATCTATAGGCTCCAGCCCAGCACTTCTTTGCTGCTCTCCTCCATCTTCTTAATTTCCTTTCTTTCCATCTTGGACCCTTGAATCCAGTCAATCATTCCCTATCCGTCTGATATGAATGCCTTGCTATAGTTCATTACCTCTACCTTTTGTATCTATTAAAATTAGGTGTGTGTATTATCGGCAGGAGCCCCCTGTCAGCAGCAGGGACCCGCGGTGGAGAGGTCTGTAGGCTGTGAACAGCAAAATACCCACGTGCTCCTGCTCAACAGCCGTCCTTACTGCTCGCCTGGGGGAAACAAAAGCCGTGTTTCAAGGTTCCCTGACAAATGCCATCCCTTGGCATTGCAGCTGGGTAACCCTGTGCTAACATTTGTGGCCCAGCACCCCTAGGACACATTTTCTCTTAGGCTGTCCTCCGTGGACGTGCATACGGACAGCTGCCTCGGGCTGCGCCGCGGAGCAAGGCCCAGCCCAGTGTACCTGTGGTGGGTGCCGAGGAACCCCTGATGCGATGCTGGGTCACAGCAGGAGGGAACGAGAGCTTGCTGGGTAAAGCCACAGGGCACATGATTAGACTGCAGCTTACCTGGCAGGGAAACAAAACAAGCTGCCACTAATTTCAGAGTGGGCAGTAGCCTTTATTTTCTGTTTGGCAGGAGATGGTCATGTTTGCAAGCATTTGAGAGGTAGTCAAAAAGCCATCTCGGTGCCTCATTTCCTCCATGGCTGGGTCTAGGAGCCACACACACATATGTACACAGGGATATAGGTCTACAGGTATTTAAGTGGGTGTTGTGTGATTGGAGATATTTAAAACTTTAATGACTTTCTCAGAAGGAAAAATGGAAATCAGGGAGAAAGACTCACTGTGAAAGTAACAATCCCTTTGAAGGTGGGTCGTTCAGGAGACTGTACATCACTATGCCAGTGACATTCACTAGTTAGAGTAGATTGAGTGGCTGTCCCGTGAGTTCCATGTGCTTTCATTGCTGTTGTCTCAGCAGAGCTCCTGCACTCTCATAGCATAACTCCCCTACACTGGGAAATGCACCTATCTGCTGGATGCAGCTTGCTCGGTTGGCTGCTAAAAAATACAAAGCTCTGACAGACCTACCAGAAACAGGAGGATATGCAAGGTGTAGGTGTCAGCTCATCACGTATCATGAGCCATTGCAAAAAATCCTCCAGGGTTACTGAAGACGACACAAAGCGTTCCTCTCTGTCATTACACAGAAAACTTGGCTTGTATTTTTAAACGCTGTTCCTTGGTCTTCTGCAGGCTTGGCCCAGGCTCTCTACAGACAGCCTGTCAAGGGGTCTGGCTTAGGCAGCAGGGCTGGTTTTCTACGTTGTGGCTCCTGCAGCTCTGGGGCAGTGCTCCCAGTACTGGTCCTGAACTTAGAATCTCCTTAACCACCAGCTCAGTGGGCGCCTCCCTGGGGAGATCCAAATCTGACTCTGCTTCACCTGCAAAACAGTGATAAGACCCTGTCAATGTCCTTGCCATTGATGGGAAAATCTCTGGAGCATGATCTGTCTCTTAGGGTATGTTTGTGCAGTACTTGCACACAAGCATGGTCCAGGCTGGGCTCTAACCCATTGTAACAGCTGCTATTAAAAAAAAAAAAAACAAAACCAAAACCAATTCACCACCACAAAATACCAATGCAAATACTTGGAAACGTTATTTTCAGGCTTACTGGCAGACATTAATTTTTTTATTTTAGGTTGTTTTCTCAGGTGGTCATTTCCTAAAAGGAAAGATACAGCATAGGTAAAAACATCAGTGAAAATTGTGGACTTCTTTCTGGGCTGTTGGAAAAGAAGAAACATAATTTGATGATTAAAAAATTTTCCTTGGGCCTCCTGCTTTAGTATATCTAATAAATGGAAGTAAGAACTGGGACTGCTATAGCTGAAAGGAATTTTAAAAAGCAATTAATTTCTCCTGTGTTTTGATGTTTATTTTTGCTTTTCATTCTGTTTGGAAAGGCAAAGAAACTGCACCTGTCTTTTCCTCTACTTAGACACTAACCTCTTTCCTTGGAAATACTGTTTAGTCACATTTTGTCTCCAAGCAATAAAAGTCAAGATCTTTTTAATCCTTTTATAACATACTCTAAGACTCTCCTCCCAAATTATAGACCCAGAAAGATGAGACCTTTAAGAAAACATGTTTATTCAGTGCCTGTTTTCTGGAGACTTCCCTGAGAATAACGTGAAGCTGGTGGCATCCCCCAGGGAGCTCTGTCCTCTGCAAAATCCTCTGACAACCCTCAGCCTGGAGAGCCCAGCTCCCCCTCATGCTGATACTCTCTCCCAGTGCTGGCTGTGCAGCTCCTTACCTGCTTCTGTGCCCCAAATGGACATGGGCACAGGACATGTGACAGGTTTCACAGCTCTGTCGCCTCTGTGCTGGGCCATTTGGAAAAAAGATCAGAAGCCTGGCCTGAAGTTTCCGAGCAGGGTCTTAGATTTCATTTTCTGCCCATGGACCGGGTAGAATTTGGACCAGATAGTTACAGAGGCAGTCATAGGACATTAGATGAGACATCTTTCTTTTTCCCATCTCCCTCCAAGGCCCTATTTATGCAGTGATGCCTGAACATATGCACTACACAGTAGTTCTTAGAAGTTTCAAATGTTACTTCTAAAACCAACACAGGCTCATGCACATGGAGAATTATTCTTCTTTAGGGAGATTCTACACTGTCTTCCCAGACTCTCACATTCTTCCGAAATGGGAGGTTTTGCCCCTGAGACCTCTCCTAGCTTCTTGCGGTTTGAATTTTGATTGATTATTTTTTAAAGAAAAGTTAATTGACTGTAATTGTCCCCACTATGTCTTTCGTCTTACAATTTCAAATGAAATTTTAAATGAAACTTCAGAGAGGTTTGACTGGGTTAGTTTAGGGCAAGTAAAGTAACTATGGATAATGTACAGAATCTACCACTTAGCCTGAGGCTTTGTGGAAAGGGATGCAGATTTTTCCATTTTGACATATTGCATGCAAATAGAGGAAGCTGTATTGTAACCCACAGCTTGCTTCACACCAGATCTTCTGTCTCTGAATCTGACTTCAAGCCCACAGATGTTTCAGAAGAGAACTATATTCTGCCTCACTAAATCACATGAACCGCTGGAAGCTGGCACAGAGTTGTCCCCAAACAGAAACCAGAGAAAAGGCTCCATTCCAGAAAATCTGTTGTCAGATGGTCATTTTGAGCAGAAGGAAAAGAAGAAAATGTTAAATGCTGCTCTGCTTTGGAGAGTGGTTTCATAAGTGCGGCTTAATGCACAGTAATGTTACTGGTTGTTCTTTCCAAAGTAGTGTCAAGAGGTGGAGATACATAATTTATCAATGTGTCTGTTCCCTAGAATGAATGGAAAAGACATGTTTAAAGTCCTGGACTCTTAGAGTTTTCTATATTGCATCTCTTTGTATTCCTCTCCCTTTCATAAAACACATCTCCAGTACATGTTGTACCACTTGCTGTTGACCAGCCCACGGGTCCTGCTTTTCATCTTGCTTTTTTTCAGGTACTTATTTCTCCTGGTATTTTTCCCGGCATCACAGCTAAGCAGATAGGTCTATAATTGCCTGTTTCCTCCTGTCTCTTGCTTTTGAAGAGAGATGCTACCTTTGCCCTTTGCCCGTCTGCTGGTATCTCACCTGTCCCTCACAAGTTCACTAATGGCTGAGATAACCGGCTCCCTGAGTATCCAAGGATAAAATTACTTGGGGACAGCTGATTAGGAAATATCACTCTTATCTACACACTTCCCAGCTTGTGCTGTCCCCTCTCAGAGCTGAGCTCCGTCTCTGTCCCTGCTATTAAATGTGGTCATTGTTGATGGTTTTAGTGAAGAGAAGAGCCAAAATAGACTGTGAGCAGAGACATCACCCAGGGACACGCGCGCTCCCCATGCAGCTAGCTGCAGGTTGTCTCTTTCTTCACTTCACACGACTGTGATAGAAGAGTGGTGAGATCACATTTGGAGGAGCTAAATGAAAAGTCATCATTGTGCAAATGTTGATGAATCAAAGCGTATAAGAACAATTACGATGTTTCTCCTCTGTGCCTGGAGGTTTTTCCACCTGCAAGGTGGGGTATCTGCTGGGTGAAGCAGCTGCGGTGCTCTCCCAGCCCGGTTCTGGGTAGGGATATATGTGGCGCAAGGTTGCCTTCAAGTGAGAACAGAAAGGTACTGCAGGGACGGGAAAAGGAGGATTACAGATTTTGGGAGAGTCTGAAGCAAATTCGGGAGCTGCACCCCCAGTTAGAACTCCAGAGTTCAGAGCACAAGAGAATTCCTGAATAAAAAGAACACACGAACAAAAAAACCCAAAACACCAATAACTTGAGAAAATGTACGTAGCTTTGGTAATCCTAACCATAATCTGTGGCCTGTACAGCCCACTGAATTTAGAAACAGTTTATACTCTTTTCCCACTGCTGTGGACAAATCCAAGCCGTGGCTTTGTGGGAAAAGCTGGTGTTGCCAAAAGGAAGGGAAGCTTCGCCTTCCAGAATCAACACGCAATGTGGTGGCTGTTCTCAGCCCTCCTCTGGATAAGATCTTGGGATTTTTTCTTTAATAGAAACAAGTTTTTATGTGCACACACACTAACTGACATAAAGGGGAAAAGGCACTGTGCAGTGTGCAGGAGGATGAGCTTTGCCCTGCTTCCCAGCTGCACACCCATCTGCTTTCCTTTTACTGGAGAATTAAAAAACCTTATGCCTTGATGATAGGTAATTTTAGTCCATTTGGATGATTTTTTCCTTACAAAAATGCAGTTAGCTTCAAAACTAATGACAAATTTGTCTGAGTGTATCTTTCCTAGAAATGGCTTTCTTAGTTTTTAATTTCTTTTACTAAAAAGGCTGTTGAAGTAACCACTTAAAGCTTACTTAAAGTTAATATCAAGTTTTCACTGCTTCAGAGCCTATTTGCCATTCTTTGGTGATTTTATATTAATAATCTTCCTGTTTTAACTACTTGCACCTCCTCTGCTCCTGTTCTGAGTTATCTGAGAAATCTAAATACTGACAGGATAAAGCCAAGTTCCTCTCCAGAAGTGAGGAGACCTGAGAGTGTCATCAGACAAATCGAAAACCTGAAACAAAGACCTCCACACACTCTGTGTCCTCACTCCATTCTCATTGCATCTGGTATTGGCTAAGCAGTAGGAGGCAAAAGAGAGTAAAAAGTCATTTTGCTGTTGCTGCTAGAGTTCCAGTTACATCTTTTGCTCTCCTGGGTGCTCTAAAACTGCGTGGGAGAGAGTGTGGAAAATCTAGGACTGCGAAGCAACATTTTAGAGGTTGTGGGGGCATATTAGACTTTTTAGACTCCTGCTGCTGCCTTTCTGTGGACGAGTCACACTTGTTTCCTTCCTGCCACGGATGTGGCCGTGCCAGTACAGAGCAGGTTTGCGGCTGCTGGAGAGCCGTGCTGGGAAAAAATGCTCACGGGGAGGTTCAAGCAGACAATTTAGCAGATATCTTGGTTTTAGGTGGGTGAAAAGCAGCCACCAGCAAGGGAAGTAGGCAGAAAAGGTGCTGGGAGGGCAGAAGTGTTTAACAGTAAAGGACTGAATCCTGCAAACTATTCCCAGGTCCAGCTGAATCTCAGCACTGATGCTGGAGTTTGTCTGTGATGCTAGAAGCCGTAACTCTCCATCCCTAGGCAAAACCTTTCATCTATTGTCTACTTCGCTCCTAGTTGCGACTGCAGCCCCGACTGCCGTGCCCTTCAGGTCGGCATTTCCGTGCTGTTGCCTGGGAAAGGTGCTTTGCTCCTTCTGGCTGCAAGAGGGTGCTGCAGAACAGGGAAATGCATCTCTGCGAGAGCTGCTGGCTCTCGGAGACAGGGTGCAGGAGGCACTGCTGCCGGAGGACAAGGCCTTCCCTCCGGCGGCTGTGCTGACGGCTGTGAGCGGGGCAGGAGCTGCTGGCAGCATGGGGCACCTGGTGGAGCAGGGTGAAAGGCGCCGGCAAGCCCTGACGGCACCGGGGTGGGCTGCGGCTTGCACCTAGCCTGCACCAATTCTTCCTGCCCAGGGAAAACCAACTGCCTGGTGATCCTCCGTCTCCTGTCTGCTCTGCAGATACGGGGGTGTCAGGGCAGCGGGGGGGGGACATTCCAAACCTGCCTATGCCATATTGCCGTGCCTTTTTCTGCATCATGCATACGAGGAGAAGGGCAGCTTTGGCTTGAGCGTGGTGGGCTGGTCTCCACGGGATTAAGATCACTGACATTACTATGCTGTAAGTCAAGTTGTTCATGTCATGAATCCTAGTCCTGCCCTGAACTGGTGTAGGTTGTAGTTATTTCCTTACAGAAATCCTGATTCACACTGTTGGGACTGTTTGCAGTCAGACTTTCTGGCTAATGTGCTCTGGTGAATCTAGAAGTAGCAGTTCAAGTTATGACTGCCCCCAGGACACGCCTTGCTTGCAGTTCTCCAGTCTGACACCTTGTTGGGAGGGGGAGGGGGGCAAACTGACCTTTGTTGATGGCTTAAGCTGATGTAACAAACTCCTTGGAACTCCTGAAATGGAAGTGTGTGTCCCATGATGCCCCTTTTGCTCCAGGAGTGGTGGCCATCAGCAAGCCACACCAAAATCCTTTGGGCATCTTAAAATGGGCTGCTGTGGTTGACCAGAGGATGTAGGGCAGAGCCTGAAATACAGCCTTTGCACTACATTTGTTTTGGTTTTTGCCCTACCTGTGCACATTTACTTACACAGTTATACAACTTCTCATATGTTTATTCAGACTCTCAGGAGGAGACTTTATTACATAAGAAAATGATGCGTAGCACCTTCCCCCCTCCCCCCCCTTTTCTTTTTTGGCACCATACTTTGTTTTCTTTTGTGATTTATCTTGAAATTTGTCAGGACTGAAATGGGAATTCAGAGAATAAAGCATGAAAAGGAAATATTTTCTAAAGGAAACAGTCTGCATATCAAATACATATGAAGAACAAAGTAAGTATATAGAGGCCTGTTCTGCATGTGAAGCGGATGTATTAAGGTTATTTTTAAGAAGTGAGTTAAATGAAGTATTTTTTCCTGTTAGGGTCTTCAAGGTTTTAGTACTAGTAGAATACATTTTGAAACATTTTTCATGGCTAGAAGATGAAAAGAAACTTTCCTGCTTTTCAAGTCACTAATTAACACCTGAATGATAAAGTACCTCATTCAAACTGATATAATAAATAAATCATAATTAATAATTCTGATTGTTTTTTCCCATGCATACAGTGAAAGTTGCTTCCATCAAAAATTTGTCAAGCTTTTTGGCATGTTCTAGTCATGGTCTGTGTCTGCCACCATTTCAGCAGTTGGACTTTCCTTTAAAATGCTGTCACCATGTATGATTTGTGCAATTTTTCTCTATAGTGCAAAGATTTCAACAAATTATGGTATGATTCTAATTCTAACATAATTTAAAATGTATATAGTTGAAATTTAAAAAAAAAAAAAAGTAAGTGAACGTTTGTCTACACTGAGAACACTCACTGGCTGTCTAAATATAACCCATTAGGTTGCTTTTTTGCTGACACTGGTTTTGTTGATGGCATTGGCCTTGACTGGGTATGATATCTCATTTTCTGTTCTCATCCTCATGACTTTAATTCCTAAAGCACACAGCCCTAAGAGTTGTTGCAAGGGTTTTGGACCTTTTTCCTCAAAGCCCATGTGACTCTGCTTCCAAATACCATCTGGAGGCGTTGCCCCAGCACAGAGACTTGAATCCTTGTAAGGGTAGACAGCTTGGCCTGGGGCATCAGGCACTGCTCTTAGAACAAGCCTATAGTCAGTTTTGTAAATGTCCTACTTGGCTTCCAACTGCTGCTCAAGAAGGCCACTGGTCTCCAGGAGGTCCTGGGTCGTACCTCACAGCCCCGGGTGGATGCCTTGGGTAACCTTGCACAAATCAGCTGGCTCCTGACACCTACATCTTGGCAACAGACACTTTCCATCTCACACTAGATGTTGTTGTTCTGCTGCATGCTCTTGAGCAAGTCACTTCTCCTTTCATCCTTTGCTGTGGCTGTTTTGAGTGTCATCTCCTTGGTCCATGGACTCTTGTACCGTGTATTTACCAGGATCTGAGGAGGAAAAACAAGAGTAATAATTGTGTGGCCCAGACCCACCTACCAACTGCAGCAGGTCTGACAGGTCCAGCTGGCTGCACACATGCACGGCTGGCTGCCAGTGTGTGCAGGGCACAGCTCGGGCACCATGCAGGGGCAGCTTGCCCAGAACTCCTGCCTCTTTGAAGCTGTGGCGGTCCAAAATCTGGAAATTGAGTAGGGTGCTGTAAGGGATGGGCAGGGTGGGCCAGGAAATTGGTGAATGGGTGCAGAAATAGCAGGGGCTGTGGTGGTAGTGGACAGGAAGGTATCAGTGTTTTGGTTTCCCTTTCCCTTCCTGCTGGATAAGCACATCCCTTTGCTCTTGGGGCAGAGTTTCTGGAGACCAGAGCACCCTCCCTTCTGTACTATGCTGTGTGCACAGGCTAAGCCTCCTTAGCAGCTCATTAGTAGCGCTCTTCCCCTTTTTATTACATTTTTTTAAACTTTTGAGTCAGCTGGTAGAGTCAGCAGAGAGCTAATGTCTCTGGAGTATCTTCTTTATCCTCTGTGCCTCCCATGTCCACACAGTCTCTCCTTGCAGAAGAGGTACCTTCTCAGGGAAGGAATGAGCCAAGTTAGTCTCTTGTCATCCATCCTCAGTGAGTAATTTCTGCCATTAGCTCCATTCTCTTGAAACTCCTTTAAGATGAAATTGTGGAGCAGCCAGGGGTTCCCGTGGGACCCCCTAAGGGTTTGCTTCTTTATCTTCGCTGTTCCTTCTCTCTGTTTTTTTTTTGACTATTCTTACACTTTCCCTTCTGTTTATTTCCCTCTATGTTCCTTCCTTCATTTTTTCCTCTCTTTTCTCCCCCTTTCTCTTCCTTTCTCTCTCTCTCTCTCACTGCTGGATATTATGAGCAGTGACAGCAGCCGCTGGGAGCTGGAATCCAGGGAGATAACAGCATTGCCATGAGAATCAGTCTGCTCAGCTACAATTAGTCCTGCTGATATCTTTCACCTGGACAGAGCTGCCTTATCGTTGCTACTTCTTGGAAAATGAAGGGTCACAGATACTGATCGCAGATAGCATGACTCTGGCATTTCCCTCTGGTTTTCATGTTGCTGGAATCCCTTTTTGGCTCCCTTCTCTGTACGATTAGTTTTGCATCTCTCTTGTTCAGCTGTGCTGCTGTCAGATGGAAAGCAGGCACCGAAGCTTTCCAACGGCTGCGTGGCTGACACAGAGACCCCGGGTGAATTCACCTGGTGTGAGCGAGGGCACACGTCCATGAATCCTGGATGTTTCTGAAGTTCAAAGCCAGAAATAAAATAACGCGTCAGTGCCCCAGGGCCTCTTTATGGTAAATTGTTGCCCCGTCTTTGGAAACTATTGAGAAGGGCGCAAGGCAGAGCCAGCTGGGCTTGCTAACCTTGGGCTGATCCACCCACCCGTCTCCTGGCTGATTGTGCAGTTCCTGACTAGCGCTGTGAAGATGTTGGCAAATGCTCTCAGAGCTTTATTTTCCACCGTGGATGGGCTTTAGCAACTGTTTCTTTAGTCTGGAGACAGCAGGGTTCTCCCTCCCGGCCTTTGTTTTGGTGGCAGTTCCACCTATCTGATAAAAAGAGAACAAAGCAGCTAAAGGCAGCTAATTCAGCCCCTTTCTTCTGATATCTTTCTATTTGCCTTAAAAATACAGCTCTGCAACAGGAATAAACCCTGATTCCTTACGTTTTGGGAACTTGAAAGCATCTGAACTGCAGAACAAGGTTAACAGCACAGCCACATGTAGCAGAGATGGCCTTCTGACTTGTGTGTGTTGTTCTCTTGCTTTTCAGTGCCTTAGAGATGCAGCTTCTGTATTCAGACATCTATCAGGTTGCAGTCAGATATTAGCTATAGCAATACTGAAATTAAACTAATGGCACTTGGTCACAATTGGAAGAGGAAACCTAGACTTGCAGGCATTTGTTGCCTCACTGCCTATTTGATAAAGCCTGCCTTCAGGGCAGGGGCAGAAATGACTATCAGTGTATTCTCTGGCTCTTTTTTCCCCTCTCTGTCTGGTTGTGCTACAGATTTGCTCCATTTGCAGGCAGTACTCTAAGGGGGAATCAGCACTGCCCTGTGGATAGAACCCAATGTTTCTATGTCTTTATTTTCCTTCTCCACTTTTTCACTGGATTTGGTTGGACTCTCAGTCCTTCTTTTACCCTTTCAATTTGAGCTCAGGACAAGAGTATTGCAGCCTCATTTGGGGCCTGTTGTAATGCTACTGCCAGTAGCAGCATTTTAGCTAAGTGCACGCGTTGCTAGTGTAACCCGTGAGCTGGTGCCGTGGTGCCACAGAGCCCGCTGGCTCCGCGCTGCCCGGTACCGCACGGCCAGGCGGGACGCACCCCTTCCACCTGCTCGTATGTTGGTCAGTGAGAGCACACGCTTCAGAGCCAGCTCTGCGCTCCCGCGGCGATTTTGGTGGGTCGTGAGATTGCAATTGGAATTGGTTCTGACTTATTCAATACCAGATAAGCATACTGGGGGCGCCAGCCCTCGCGTCACGTGGCCGCAGCGTCGCCAGCCCCACAGGAGGTCCCCAAGCCTGGCCCT
>NW_008591069.1:17233-34737 GCF_000691845.1 Merops nubicus
GGAGTGAGCTGCCTCCGTGGGGGTGTGTGTCGCCGAGCGTATTACAGCCGGGCTTGCGTAAGCGTTACTACGGGTGTACCACGGCGCGGCCACGCCAGGGGACAACCTTGGGCCCCGCAGCAGCTGGGAGGGCGTGTGGCTTCTGCAGGTTACAGCCCTAAGGACACGGCGTGCTCACCACAACAAACGTGCCTCCCGGGACGAGGGCTGGGGAGAGGCTGCTGAATGGCAGCGGCGTGGGCCCGTTCCGCAGCCCACCTTCCAGCGACGCTGCGCCTCGCGCCGGCGCTGCTCTCGGGCTCCCGGCGCACGCCCTGCCTGTTGCAGATCAGCCACCTCTCAGGTTACTCCCGCCATTCCTGACGATATTGCTCCAAAGCAATCCCTCGGTGGTAGTACCTGGTTTATCATGGCTTGGCAGGTTTTATGGCCCGTGAAGGATTTTAAGTTCACTCATTTTCTCAGCCTTGAGAGAATTGCAAAGATTGGAAAATACTCGTGTTTTATCTCTCAAAGATAAGGATGAGTGTTGCTCTGGGGCCTGGGGTTTCTTTTTCCTCTGAAGCTTAGGCTTTCCCTTGCAGTACCTGCCTGTTCTGTCTTGCCTGTGCCTTATGCTGCTAGAGAACACGATCCTTCTGTCAGCTGCCCACCATCCACTTGAACCCTTAGTCCCGACGGAAGAAAACATAGGTGAGGTGCCAGAGGAATGTGAATCCAATAAGTTGCAACATCCGTATGTTTGTCTGACCTTCAGTGTTTACAAATTTGGCTGGCAGTCTCATGAGAGAGGGTTTGACCAACTTATTTGTCAATTGGACCTTAATGCTCTTCTTGTTTCTGGTCTGTCTGGCAATACTGTAAGAACAGCTTGTTCCAAGCGAGCTCCTAAATGAGCCTATGTGCTTAAACGGCATCGACACATATCCTCAGTACTGCCTCCTGCTCCTTTTTTTACTCCACCATTTCAAGTTCTTGACTTCTTTGCTATTGCTTAGAATAATTACTGTATTTTCCCAAATAAATGGTATCATCCTGCTACTGTCTTTATTGAGAGGGTATAGATGGTCTTTTCTCCTTTGAAGAGAGGGCCTGTCTTCTTTTCCAGGCTGTACTAAAGCTGTGCTATGTGACCAACAGAAGGAAAGGGAGAGGCCATTATGTGTAGGATGGTCAGAACTCAAGCAATACGGTATATAATGCTATAAAACCTAGTACATTTTATTTCAGGTTTTTAAAAGCAGCATTCATCATGTCTTTGTCGTATGTAAAGTGTTGCACAATTGTGGATGCTGCTGAAAGTCACTCTGGATTGCCTGCCCTTTCACAGTTTGCAAATGGCCTATGCTTAGGGGGTGCTAAAAAAAAAACCAAACCACCCATGTCTCAGATTCAGGCATTTCTGAATGTAGGATGCTTGAGAACAGATTATTTTCAGCCCCATCTATTTTTTGATTTTGTTAAGACTATTCCTGATAAGTCTATGCAGTCAGGAAAGCTTCAGTGATTCCCAGCTCCAGCAGGAGCCTAATCCTAATGTCCCACTATTAACAACAAGATGTTTACCAGAGGCTTTGGTGAAACCAAGACTGGCCCTTTAATTATTATCCAAGACCTGTTCCCCAGTCCTGGATTGTTGGCTGTGGCCAGCTTTTACTAGTCGTGTAATGCAGATAGCCACAAAATACATCTCCTCTTCCAGGAATTTGCAGAGTCAGGCGGCTGCTGCCGTGGGTTGCCTGGACCCTCAGGAGTCCTTTCTTGCTGCAGACCATTTTCAGCTTCCCTGGGCATCCTCTGCCCCCTCTGAGGCATTCTGTCTGCTTTAACTGCCTCTTTCTGTACAGGCCAAAATGCTTTTAATGGGATTCTGCAGACTCATCATCAGTTAGTGTTAGCTTTTGGACCAGCAAGTGTAGGTGGTAGATCTGGGAGAAAAAATACGTAATTCCTGTGGTTACTGCTCAGAAGCATCTTGTGCAGTGTGTTAAAGCTGAGTGCCCGGGTAGACACTGTTTCGTTTTCTGCATGCAGAGAAAAAGGACAACGTTGCCTTCTACCCACGGGGATGGCAACTCTTTTTGGCCAGGACTGTCTCCTGTGATGTATGGATCAGTACCCCCAAGGATGGGACTTGCTGACAGCCAGGAGCTACTGCAATTATAAATAATACTAATATTTTCAAGAAGGCTTCAAGCCTGTGCACCGCACCCCTCTGCAAACTGATTTTGTAGTGGCTTGATTTCATGTCAGTATAACAAAATGCTGAATGTGCATAGTTCCTCCTCATTTTATCTTAAAATAGGACATCTAAATAAGGCGTTCTCTAGGCCTTTCCCAGTCTCTCCTGGCTGTCAGCTTTCACTGAGCTTCCCCACACCTCCCACTGCATTTTTTCTCCAGGGTAGGAAGAGATTCTGCAGTGTAAGTGGGATTATTCATGGGTGACAAATGCAGCCCGGTGTGACTGTGGGGTAGAGAAAAGCAGATACAAACTGCAGAAAATCTGAGAAATGGAAGCGGGGTTTGTAGAGGGGATTATGTGCCGTAATGTCTTAGATAGAGAAGGGCTGATCCTGTGCTGTGTTAAATGCAGCCTGGTTTCAGCCCTTCCATAAGCTGCTGTTTCAAGTGACACTGGGGAAGCTGATGCTGTCCATGCCATGGGGGCATTTTGTTCTTGCACTGTGTAAGCTGACCCAGGCTTGATTTCAACCCTATTGAGGTTCCTCTTGCAGGACCATGTGTCAGAGCTGATCTCTGTGGTGTCACCAGAGCCACGGAGATGCACAGCAGCATATCCAGCATGGTCACTGCAGTGGCACTGCCCCTTAGGGCACTGCTTCCCAGCAGCAGATACCCTTAGAAAAAGCAACATCCCCATCTACGTGGAGAATGTCACAACAGACTCTCCAAAGACAACTTCTTATTTTAAAAGAATTTTTAAATAAATTCCAAGCCACATTTTTATAAGGAAGGATGGTATTTGCAGAAAAGGTCAAGGCTATAACAGTCGGCATCCCTGGAGATAGGAATTCTCAGCCCCTGCAGCTTCCCATAATTTGTCATGTCTTTAAACCCTCAAGTCCCCATTTTACATTCCTAATCAAGAAAGACATGCGGTTTTGATTTCAAAATTAAATGCTCCACTGGCTGGGGTGTCTTTTCCTGAAGGAAATGTACAGAAACAAGAATTGTCAGAACTTAACTAACTATATGGTTTTGCTTAGCCCCAACCCTGTGCCAGGACCTGTTAGTGCTGGGGACCACAGGAACAGACCTGGGAGGGACCTTGTGAAGCATCAGTGGAGTTCCTGCCTCTGGGGAGGTCCAGCTGCACCCTCTTGCATCCCCTCTCCATGATTCAACTTTGGTTGGTCACAAGGCAGGTGACTGCAATGGCTCTGAGTGACACAGGCTGCCTGGCGTTGCTCGAGGCTCAAGATCTGCCCTGTTTGTCACTGGGGAAGCACGCAGCAATTTCTGACTTCAGCAGGTGTGAGAGAAGCCTTTCCTGTGAGTCTGCGAGGAGAGCATGGAAGCATGAACATAACTAGCAGCAAAAACTGAGTGGGATTTGTGTTTCTGGTGAGGTGTCAGGAAATAGCTTCAGAATGCACTGCTGAGAGACTTTCCCAGCGAGCTTTAACTATTCCTTCACCTGGGAAGATCAGTTGTGTCATCAGGCATGACACAGCAGAGAGCTGCTCTGGCGTTGCCTTGGCTCTCCTGCCATCTCCAGGCGTGGGCTCAAGGAGAGTGAAGGGCAGTACCTAGGAACCAGTAAAGACGAGCGCAGAAGCACTGGCAGTAGGTTTGACTCAGCTCACTACGTGGGCTGACATATGTAAATTGCCATATACATTTGTAAATGTTTTGGTATGCCTCAGCAAGCCAGTATCTGGAATTAATTTTGTTCTTTTGGAAGGCTAGACAGGGAGCCTGTAGGAGAATGAATCCAAATGGACCACCTGCATGATTTGTTCATTGGATGAGACCTGTGTACGAACGTGTGTTTGCCGTTTGGCTCGCTTGATTTGATTCTCCTTGCCTCACTTGTAAAGTGACTCAGACCAAACTGGACTAAGAGCACTCCAGTCTTGAAGCAGACTTGTACGCTGGTATTAAACAGATTTGAAGTCATACACTTCTCAGAGTTGTGCAATGCAGAATCCCTGCTCTGCAGTCTGTTTTAGGTCTTCTTTTTCTCTCTGTGCTTCTGTACTTTTTAACAACGGGCCCATTACTTACTGTGCTATTTTGTGCGACGTGATGCCCTGGGGGAAGGTAAGGGTCACTTCTCCATCACTTAACACCTAGCCACTTTTTGGAGCAGAATGCAGTCTCACCACTTTACGCATCAAGAGATGAAAAATAACTTTTCTAGTAGATATTGGAAGGAGGATGGTAAAGGGCAGAATGCAGTTACCTCAGCTGCAGTGCAGGCATGGTGCAGACCAGCTCCTGCAAAAAACCACAGTGGGATGTTTAATGCCAATGAGTGGTCCAACACCAGCACAAGCCATTCCTTGGCTGTAGCTTGACTGCAGGCTGGTCTGAGATCACATCCCACCAAACTCTGTCACATTTCTGCTAGCAAGATGTGTCTTCCCGTTGGTGTTTGATGACAGTCCATGGCAGGATTATAAAGAGCTGTTGCACCCAAAGGCAAAGAAATGCTACAGGTCCTAGATTGCTGCAAATCACATTTCGGCTTGTGAAACCCGTATCATTCAAAGGCTTCAACTGGATTAGTTATTTTTAAACCCCACAGAAGGAGTGTTAAAAATGTGCTTTTTCATGCAAGCAGCCTTAAAAAAAATCTGTGCTTTATGTTCTGAGGTGCTTTCTCATAATTCCCCATCCCTTTGCTGCCTACACCCCGACAGTGTATGAAAATGAATTTGGAGACAACACAAAGTGCTGTTTCTGCAGCTTGCTTTTTGTAAATCTGAGGATTTTGCTTTTCTCCTTTGCAGAAGCTCCAGTAAGCATTTAAGATTTTGGTATCTGACCATTGCTGGAATGGTGATGGAATAATCTGAAAGAGAATTACAGCTATTGTACATGCTGGTTTTGCCCTTGTACAGAGCCACTGTACACTACTTATTGATAAGATTATTTATTAATTGCTGGCAGTGGAGAGCCAAATGGATGTTCTCGATTTTTAAGGTAAAATCTTGAAAGGATAACTCTTGCTATTACATGAACTGACTGGATCTTTTATACAGGCTGGACAAATCTTATCAGCTATTACAGCTTTTAGAAAGCATTGCTGTCCTATTTGTTAATGGGTCTGGCTGAAATCCAAAGCTTAGGGCTTTAGCCCCATGCTGAGAGCTGCTGACACTTTGCCTGCGGGCAGGTCCTGTGGCCAGCCAAGATCCCCTTCCTGGCTCTTATGGGATACACTTAACTGAGCACATACGGGTGCTGCTGCCAGCCAGAGGATTGTGTAGTCCAAGACCATCAGGGCAGTGAGAACAAACCCACGAGCAGCCACATCCCCTTACTCGCTTCCTAACCTGAATACAAACGAATTTAAAGCAGATGAGGTGGCTCTGACGTTCTGCACGGAACCCAATCCATGGCTCCTGCTAAGAGAAAACCTCCCAGAACAGGAGGCGTTTTGTCTGAGCCCAGGAAGGGCATGAGCTTCTGCTCCTCACATTTGTCACCATCTAGTTTGCTCCACATCTCCCTTTCTGCCCTCAAACCAAGCTGCTGGGTCCTACTTAGCAGCCAGGTCTCCTTTCCCCATGAGGAGGTCTCTGCCCCTGCAGCAGCTCCCCTGGAGTACTGAGAGGAAGGGCTGGCTCTGTCCCCACGTCCTGCTCCAGCCAGGCACCTCTGCCACGGCCCGGCTGGCCCAGGGGCCGGGCTCCGGGGCCATGAGCACACACACAGCCTCTGTCCCCTCGGCCGAACCCGCTGGCCCAGCTTCAGAGGGCTTTTCCTCCCCCTTGTCACAGCAGCTGAAATTCCAGCTAAACAAAACCCAGCCACAGACTTATTCAAAACATTTATTAGTGTTTAAGGAAAATAACAGTGTGAAAGGTACAGAGCTTTGTCTAAAGCCATATGCATTTTTTTTTTAACAAGCTTATTTGGCTGCAAATTCTACACGAGATAAAACTAGTATGTTTTTCTCCCAGAGATTTGGAATTAAGGACAGTTGTTTGGTTTTGTGTTTTTTTTTTTTTTTTTTTTTTTCCTTTTAGTTCAGCACTTTTAAGTTAGGACAGCATTTTCCAGGGTTTACTGCTATCTTTTTCTGGTAGGCATTTTGCTTCTCCCAGTATTTTCATTCCAGAACAAGGCTCATTCCAGACGCAAAGCATAAAGGAAACATTCAAACCTTGGCTTTTAAGCTAAACCTCCTTCATGAACAACAAGTTCATAAGGAATGTTAATTAAAGCATCATACAGTATCTAAATGGACTTTTTTTTTCTTTTTTATAAAGAATTAAGGCTATGTAGATGGCACAAAAAAATAATTTCAGGTAAAATGCACCCTATTTGTTAGATATGAAAGAAGGTTTAACAATAAATAAATGATTTATGCTGTCAATAACATTATGGAACTGTATAAAACTATATTTACGCAGCTTTAAACATAAAAAAACATACTAGTGGCATGAATATATACAACACAGGTCATGACAAACGTTTAAATTATCATAGCCAGCAGTGTTCTTTTTTAAATGGAGACACTATAATAAATAGAAATGATAAATATTTACAATAATAGCATATGTGGAATCAGTAGATGAACACATAAAATCTTCACACACAGAGGAAAAAAAAAATTATGCCTTATACAAAAATCGCACCCACAGCTTGCCCACCCTCCCTCCCCAATTTTTGTTGGCTAAACAAGGGGAATGTACTATTTCCCCCACAGAACAAGTGAATACAAATAAAACTGTATGCATGCTGAGGTGATATGTTGACTGAGACATTCAAGGATGTAGGTCTCTATGTTTGGTTTCCATTGATGAATCAGACCTCTAATGAGACAGTGATCTTACTTTAGTTCAACGCAAGAATATTACGTTGGTAGCAAGTTGTTGTTTCTGTTTTGCCTTTTTTTTTTTTGCTTTTTTTTTTTGCTTTTTTTCTAAAATGGTTGGATTGTCTTTTTGGTTTGAGCTTGTTCTTCATGGTGGCCATGTGCCACCAAGGGGGAGAGGACGCTCACAGGAAACCCATGGAGGCACGCTAGAAACCTTCTTATGGTACTACCAGCAGCCACTTAGTTTTTGGAGCAGAGGAGCAGGCCATCAGAAGCAGGCCTGAACCAGCCTTGGCAAGCTCCTCTGAGGGACAGCTTGGGTGCCCCCTTCATGGGACAGCTGTACTACAACCCAGTGGGGCAGGTGGCACTCTCACTGCCACAAGCTCCACTCCTCAGGTCAGCATGGTCTTCGCTGCTACAGTACGTGACCTGATCCTACCTTTTCCCAATTAAGCTGAATGAAAATTTTGTCACAGAACTTAGCCAATGTCAGGCAGGATCAAGGTCAAGTCTTTAAACACAACCTGGTGAACACATAGACACACACCTTTTCAACGTAACGGTCCTCTCTTGCTTCCTACGTGGCTTCTATTAAAAGCAACGCCTGTAACTTCTGCGGGTGGAGACGTGCATTAAACCCTGAACACAGCTATTAGGAGCTGTGTTCACTTAGCAGTAACTAAAATCTGAGTTGGAAATTGTAGCCAAATTCCAACACCCTCTACTGTTTATACAGTTCCTTCCCACCATGCGACAAGACGTACGTTAGTTCACTGGGTACGTTCTGTCTCTGCTTAACTGCCTTCCTGCCCCCACAGCTTTCCTTCCAAACTTTCTAAAGGAGAAGGCTCATATCCCAGGTGTGATTCCCACTTTCTAAGAACACTTGCGTTTTCTGTGGAGGAAGCCAAGGACCTCACCCTTCTGTCCCTGTGGATGCTGTAACCTCCATTTCCAGTACAATATCTGGGGATATAGGATTGCAGATCTGCAACCTGAGAATTACAATTGCATAGGGGGTAGGAGAGATGTGTCCGAACACCTCACTCACACTTAAAACTGCTTAAAGACAATAAGCTCTTGACACTCTTCATCTTTAGAAACTCATGCTGCAGAGACTGGTGGTCATAATCCGCACAACAATTAAAAAAGCCAAGTCAACCCCCTCTCCTTATCTTTGGCATAAAGATAAACCACAGCTGATAGGCAGGTTAGAGTGGGGCTCCACATCCCAGCAAATTGCACCATGGTACTGCTAAGGAGAGACAGATTTCTGATGGGCCTTCAACACAGCCCTACAGAAAAACTTAAGTATATGGGGTCCTTCACTTGCCTGAGCCTATGCCCGTCCTTAAACCTTGGATTGTCCATAGGGACGGAGAACCTGTATCACTGAGCGGGCAGGTGTAAGCAGAGAAAATGCAAGGGGCTTTTTAGAGGTCCATGAGCATATTCTTGGGGTCCTCCATCCTGTGCAAGTCGTAACAGTCACATTGCCCTGCCTGGAAGCTGGCTACTCGCCTTTACTATGCTGAAGTGACTGGGTTAGCAAGGGTCAAGTTATGCAGTGGTTAAAAAACAAACAGGGGGCACAAACTAGGCAGCATCACCCAGATGAGAACAATGGCTCAGAAGTTAGTTAAGGGAAAGCAGTGGAGCTCCAGACCGCAGGGTTCCTGTGCAAGAGACGGGGTAGCTGTTTCATTAGAGTGTCACACAGAGAGCCTTGAGCTCTTGCATTCTCAGCCACAGGCAGAAACCAAATCCCCCTGGAATTCAGCCATCTGCTGTAAGGCTGTGCCCTGAACCTTCAGAGGTGCTAAGCCACAAGCAGCCGCATGCAATCTGGCAGAGCCCTCTTGGAGCCTTCCCCCCAGCCAAGGGGAACATGAAAAAAACCAAACCAACCCCCAAAACAACGCAACAAACCCCAAACAAGATACTAAATTTCAGCTGATGTCCATTTCATAAAAAAGGGGAAAAGAATTTAGTTGGAGACATTTTGCCACACTTGGTGGCTGCTCAAGTGTCAAGTTTGCTCAATCAGTAACTCATTGCCACTGCTCTCCCTTTGCTACTACACACACTGTTGCTGAGGTCCACATATGTCTTGCAATGCCCTGTGCTTGACCTCTGAATGGGAAATGCTTTGGAATGTCCATAGAGGGGAAGATGGGACTCAACGGAGGAGCTTTCCAGTGGAGGGGGAGGATGGGGGAAAGAGGGGGCTGGTGCCTTTTTTCACCTCCGGATGTCAGAGTGGTCGGGCAGTTCATCTGCCCGGTCCATGAGCCCATGTGCCCCTTTGGGACCGTGGCCCCCAGCTTTCACCCGAGCATGGGCGTTCAGGTGGCCTTTAGTACCTCTCTCTCCCTTAGATGCTCGTGCACTCTCCCTGTGGTCGGAGTCAGAGTGGACCAGCATGTCCCCACGGCCAGCAGCAGCTTTGCTGCCTTCGCCTGGCTTCTTCTCAGGACCCAAGATGGCATCACCATGCCCAGCTGAGGTGCAGAAGCTCAGGATGGAGCAGAGACTTCCCCAGTTCTGTTCGCACTGGGCCTGGACGCTTCTTGTTATTGCCTTTTTCACCTCCTCGCCACAGGTGAGCAGGATGTTCACTAGGTCAACGTATGGCCTAGAGGTAAAGGAAACAGTGAGAGGAGAGTCAAAAAATAGATATATGGGTTTTCTATCGGTACACAAGTGCAACAGCCTCTCTGCCTTCCCCTCCCTTGTGCACAGCACAGTTCAGTAGCCATTAGCCCCTGCTACCCACTCGGCCCCCTTGTAGAGCAGTTCTGCAGCATATGTTTATTATGCAATGCATTATATTCTGTTCAACCAGATTGCTGTAGGAAATGTGCAGGATGGCATGCTGTGAAACAAAGCTTCACTCAAGTGAAGCTGGATTTGCCTTGCTTGATCCCACACGAGGTGCTCTGGGAGAACTGTGTTGTCCACCAGAAGAAGATAGGAGGTCTACACGCTTGCCAGATGGGACTGTCAAATTAAAGAACTACTATCTCACACCTTGTGCCTCCACCTCTTTCCACACTCGATTTCATCTTTGTTAGTCAGGATACATGACAAAGGAAACCTCCTCATGTCCAGACACATGAACTTCATCAAACAGCTTGCTATCTCCAGATGATAGGCTGCAAGAGTGAGGCATTTCCTCACCTCTGCAAAGAGCAACAGATACTCAGCTAGAGGTTCTCTGGCTTTTCTCATTACCTTTAGCTCTCCCCGAAGCACCAGGTGTGGATCTCCACCACAAACCAGATCCTAGCTGAACTCAGGATCCAACTGCACAGAGCTCAGACACATGGAACTCCACTTTGGTGGCAATGTTTCTTCCCACACCATTTTTTTTTCTTTCTTTCCTTACAGGGTTGAGTACAGCTTTCAGCCTTTTCCCAGCCAAACAAGGACTCCAAACAAGCCACAGCCAAATACCATTTCTGTTTCCCACCCGTTCCTCTGTGCCCCCCCCCCCGCCCCAGCACAAGGCAGCCCGAGGACAGGCACTTCAGCCTCCTCAGCCACGGGTCACCGAGTGCAGCAATTTTAAAATAGTTGTGGTCACAAGTTTTGTGGGTCAATACTGATGTTGTCTATTGACACAACCACTCAGCTGCTAGCAGGTCCAGAAGGACATGCTTAGAAGTCTTCACAGTGGGAACTATCTACAGTGCAAGTGGAGAACTGCCTGGGGTCAGTAGTGGTGGGGTGTGGGGGGATGCACCTTCCGGACACACCTGTCAGCACTAGTGGCTGTGGACAAGTCTAAATCTCTGCCCATAAACGAAATCAGGGAAAAAACAAGGGAAATCAGCAAATTACTATCAGTGTCTGACAGTACCCTAACTTTACTTTGCCTAACTGCTTAAACTCATTTTGAATGACTAATCTTGGAAAGCCACCTATTCCCCTATCTCAAAATATTTCCCATGTTTGGATTGTTTCTGCCTGTTTAAAAAAAGTTACTTGGAATGCAGCAGCGACTGATCTGCCAGAGCCTGTCACCACTTCCACCATAGCAAATCAGCCTGACCCCCACCCCACCGCAGCTGACTCAGGAGACCTCACCACCCTGATCATGTTCCTCAACTCTCACTGGGAGAAAACAGAATAGAATAGTCAGAGAACAAGTCCGAGAGCTGCCACTTGTTCCTCTGCTCTTAGTTTTTGTTTTAAACAAAATACAGGATGAGAAAAAACCAAGCACATCACATACAAAATGATCCAGCAGACGAATAATATAAAAAGAAGAAAAATCAGTTGTTGAAATTGGGTATAACCTTAACAAAAATCTTTGTAAGAAAAAGGTTGATGGTATGACTAAAGAGTGGCTCAGCTGCCAAGTATTTCAGGTATTCAGAGTCTGCCAGAGCCCTGCGGATTAATACTAGCCCATTTCTCCTTCACTGTTTTACTTTCTGCATTTCAGCTGGCCTGGCCATAGTACCTGAACCGAGCACAAGGCTGCAAGTCAGCAGATGTCGTTTTATTTCCAGCTCTGCCACACTTGCCTATTGATCTTGAACAAGATCCTTAGTTCAAGAGCTTCATAGATGGCCTCTAAATTTAGGGGAGAGGAGGAGGCTGGCTGGCTTCTATTCGGGGAGTCCCACACTGGAAACCTAAGCTCCAACTTCGTGAGATGCTGAAGTGTAGAAAGCTCTAAATGAAATTGTGCAAATTATAGGTGTTCAGCTCAATGACCTGTGTCATCTCAAACCAAGAACCCCCCAGTTAAGCTCCTTGGAAATGAGCAGCTGCCTTTGAGCATTCTTGCTTTAGCTTGTTCATAAAATAAGGCTAACTTACTCCTCTCTGGACAGGCTTTTGGCTCGCACAGTTCTTCCCATCCCCAAATGATGGAGGAGTGTTAATTGGTGCCAAGTACCCAATTTAGAGCCTACTAACACAGCCTGAGCAGTGCCCACAGAGAGGTGCTGCTGTGCAGGATGGAGCCCTGACTCCCCTCTCCTCCAGGCAGTGGGACACTGCCCTTCACCCTGGGCACAGCAGCAGCCCTGGCAAGGCCATGCTCTGCTACCAGCCACACCTTTGATCCCAGCCTTAAGGAAGTCCACGGAAAGGGCCTTGCTTTCAGGCCACCATGTTCAGCTTGTACAAACCACAGCAAACAATTCTGGATTTAAGAGTAAACTGGCACTGACGTGTCACTCTGCAACTGCAGCTTAAGTATTAGGGGGGTGGTTTCCAACTGAAAGTAAGGGAATCAGAGCACAGCTCCTTTGCATACCAGTGCATATGCAAGGCTAAAAGTCCAAAAGAAATGATTCTACAAAAAAAATATATATCTGTCATCATCACTGGGATGTGGAGTTTCTGTGTGAATATCTGCAAGGGATACAAAGGCATAGAAGCGTGGCAGGAAGATGGTCTACGGTTAAGCCTGTTGCCAGGCTGTGGCTCAGCCTTCTTGTTTGGGAGTGAGATGTTCCACCTGCAAGAAAAACAGGCTCTGATTTTTGCATTTGAGCACAAAGAGTTGTTACAACAGCTTGTGCCTAGTTTGTTCCTGTCATGTAGCAGCTTTGATCAATTCCAAATAGGATTCATGCTTGCCATTCCTCAGAGGGCAACTGTGTTCCCAGTCAGAGGGATGAACTTCTCAAAATTTGACTTGTGCCTTGATTTGTACAGCTCCATGTTTTATTAAAAAGCATCTGAGATTAATAAAGAGTAAGATGAATGGGAGATTACCTGTGGGACTGCAGATCTTTCAGGGACAACTAACTACAAGGCATTTGAAAGTATATATTTAAAGAAGAAATTACCAACTTCCTGACAACTTTACATAGGCCTTCTTCCCCCTTCTCCTCTAGCTGTCACCTTCAACAAGATACTGGGGTCAGGAATGGTGACTTTCGAGTTGGGAAACAGAGAGACATTGTGAGATGCCTCTGGAAACAGCACAGGCCAACACCATCTGCCAAAGGTCCAAAGGGAACCAGATCCAACCCATTTCATCTCTTTCCACAGCCACATCTAGGCCTTTGTAAACAAACTTGTCTTCAACAGCCCCTGTGAAGAAAGCACTACCTGGGTCTGGTACATGAGAAAACAAGATGTGCTTAAGGCCAGAAGGAGGCAGAACTGCTCTTGGGCAGATGCACAGCCCACTGGCACCATCCTGCTCCTGGAAGGAGCTCCCACGCCCCGACTGCACTAACACAGAGGCACTTACTCATGCTGCAGCAGGTCTTTGAAGTGAATCATCTCCACAATGACCTGGATGTTCTCCTTCGCAGCAGAGCAGAGGTCATGCTTCAGGTAGCACTCCCGCTGTAACTGGAACACCATCTCTTTAATGGCAGGGCACTTACGGCTGATGCAGCTGAATTTATGCCTCAAGGCATGAGCCTTACACTTCAGAGCGTCTTTAATGAAGGATTTTCCCTGAGAAGAAAAGAAATGGAGTAGGTCTGTATTTTTGTCCATTAAGCACAGCAGGTGATTTATGCCCAGCTAGCTGCTCCTCTGTAGGACAAAGTCAAGGGTTATTAGACTGCTAAAGGTATAACTTAATGGCTTTCCCCCTTCTCCTCTTTGCTTCTCTGCCCTTAAAGAGTATGCCAAATTACCCAGCTTTGCTATCCCAGTGGAGCTGAACACACAGGGCTTCCTCACTGGTATTTTGAGGTTTCTTCTGCCCCAACAGCTGAATGCCCAACAAGGGAAAGGGCAAAATTAAGCGCCTTGAAGTAATTAAATGCTTGAGTTACTGGCTTCATTCACTTCTGGGCTGGCAGCGCAGCAGCTTCACATAAAGATGAGGGCATCCTGCCATGGCTGAGGTCCTAAGGACCATAAGCAGATACCCATTCGGTAACATCAAATTAGTTTTTTTAATTTTAGAGTAACTTTGCAAACTCATAGACATGTATGCACCATCTATATGCACCTGCCCCATTCCTTAGCTGCCAGTATTTTCTGTACTATCACTTCCTCAGAGAGGGATGCAAACCAATGCTAATAACAGTAATAATCCTATAGTGTCTTGATGTCTGTTTGCTGCAAGAAATTTTAAGTGAGATTAAAAAAATCAGATCAAGAAACTAGAAAGGTTGCACGAAAGCTGCTTTAGCAGCATCTCTTTAACCATTGTTTGTGATTCCTTTGTCCAATTGCTTAGTGGACGTCAGAACCATCCCTTTTTCTCTTTGCTATCTGATACTACAGCTGCCATCCACACTGCATGTGTTGCAGTCTGACAGCTCTGCTCAGAATCCCTTTACTTTGCTGAGCAATAGGTGTGTGGAAGCCTCCTGCTCTTCCCCCATCTCTTCATTACCTTCAGATTATTTTACACAGATGCTTCACAAAGACCAAATTCTTCTTATCCTTTATCCAGAGAGTACACTGGCACAGCTCCACTGACATTTAACTAAGATTCACCCAGACCAGCAAGTAGATGTTGTCTCCAAGTTGTTTCAAGCCTGAAATGTTTCTTGCTGATCAAAGAACTGCTTCAGTCATCATCCCTTTCTATTCCCCATACCAAAGGCACTAACTTGCTCTTCCTTCAGTAACAAACACACATGGCACAGTAGTCAAATAAGGATAAAAAAGACAATTCTTATATAAACCAAACCTGACATCAATTCTCAGGTTACAGAGACAGGGAAGGAAAGCAGAAAGCAGAGAATGGAAAACGGCCAACATTAATCTTGTCATTTAATGCAGCCTGAAATAACTGTAGATAGTACAGAGATGAGTCGTGAAAAGACGTGTCATAGCAGAGGTTAAAGTCATCTCTACATTAAATAGAGCTCCAGGGGTTTAATACTTCTGCACTGCAATGGAGATAGCTTGGATATGAAACAGGCTGTATTTGATCAGCAATATCTGGGGATACAGAGGAATAGGCATCAATGGCTACGCTCAACCTTCGTAGGCACATCCCAACTGAGCTTATTTCTTTGGTTGTCTGTATTCACTGACAGAATATTGTGCAAAAATAAATTACCTTTTTCTGGGAGACATCTGGAAATTAAGTTGAAGGTTTTCAGATATCCACAGAAGAAACAATTCCGATTTTAATGGCTAGCAAGACCCTTCGTACATCCATAATTTGAGCCTAAAACTCCAGCACTTCCAAAGTGTTTCCTACAGGATGGTCCCACCATACCTCCTAGAACAGGCTGCATCCTGAAGGCAACTCTACTTTATACTGTACTTTCAACAATGCCATGTATCTGGTGCTTTTAGTCAAGTTATACTGTAAACCACATGGGCAAGCCAAATGCTGCTGGCCTGTCATAGTGTCCTCTTCTTTCCACTCTGAAATGGGAGAGGAGGTTTACAAGACATAATAACAGGATATCTCAATGATGCGTAAATAGTCTGGGGAGAAAATGAGGAAGACAATACCACCTAAGTAATGCATTTTAACGCCATCTGAACCAAAGACTTATTTGAATACAGCAGCTTTAGGAGGTTGCCTGTACTGGCTGCGTGCAAGTTGTGAAAACCAACTGTAATAACTGCACAGTGGGGAATACTTCAGTATGTCTAAATGAACTGGGAGCCCAAAGTGCATTTCAGAAACAGCTTGGAACAAACATGGTGTAGAAGGTGAAGTTGCTTGGTGTTTCTGAAAACCATGTTCAGCTACATTAGACTGCTGGTTTAGTTTTCCTGGGAACAGGAGTGGAAGTGATCGTGGGGAGCTGTACCTGGAGTATCACGGCTCTGCTACTGTTCCAGGGTCTTGATTCTGGGCCTTCAACAAAAGAATTCTTAGTGAAGTCTGAATTATGCAAAAGTCTATTTACTCTGTAATGGTAACTTTTTTCCCAAAGATGTGTTAAAGATCTAAACTACATGCCACGTGTATACTGGAAGCAAGCAAACAGGCAGGACTTTTCACTGTGTTACCTGGGCATCAAATTTTCCAGCGTTGTGAAGGAATGTCATGCAGATCTCATGTAAGCCTCGGATCTCACAGGAATTGTTTTCAAAGCATTCAAACACTCCACATCCCACATCGCCAGCATTAACGAGGCAGTGCTGAATTTCAGCTAAAATGAGCATTGATTACAGTTAATTTGAAGATTTGTTCATAGAAGCTAATGGGGAGTTGGGGGAGAGGGAAAAAGTTATTTTCTTAATATCCTCAGTTCAAAAGAAAAAAAAAAAACCCACATGACAACAGTTACTTTACCCACAGGATGCCCACTTTTGGCAGAAATTAGGCCAAAACTTCAGTATATAATGCTATGAAAGTGATACCCAAGAAGTAAATGCCAAATCCACTATGCTTATGTCAGGCTATTTCACTTCAAAACTCTCTAATGCTTTTGCATTCCTCAGGAGCAAAGGATGCGTTTATCTGACCTGTACAAAGTTCCCCCACCAAATTCAAGTGCCAAAACGAGAAGCCCAGGATCCTAGTAAATAAAAATTCTCATTTCTGGTACTTTGGGCTAATTTCTGGCAATTTAGCTCAATGATTTTTATAGACCACTGGGTTTCCCCTGCTGTGATATCTATGAAGTTACCGGCAAAACTCTCAGGGATAAGTGAAGTCCTTTGTACTGAATGTTCCATAAAGCTGCATGTCCTATGCAGAAATCAATTAAAAAGTATGTATTTATATATACTACATAAACATTCTGGAGCTAGCTGTTACTTACATACGTGTTTATCCTGCCCTTTCAGATGTTATGTAATACTGTTAAAAAAATGCTGTCTAATACTCACCATGAAAACCCCAAAAATCTAATTCTTAACAAGACAGTTTCTCATCTTTAAAAATAAATAAATAAATAAATGGATGTAGTAGTACTGCCAGAGGGAAGGTGGTTGCTGAAAAAGCCTGGGGATAAAGTTAAACAGGGGCAGCTTTTAGACCAGAACTGAGGATGCTAAGAATTCCTGTACTCTGTGCCCTAGTGGTACCTTTAATTAAAGCTCACCCTTGGGAGCCAGCCTAATCCCCCTCCGAACCGCAGCATGTTTCAGACATCCCCAGCCTCCCCCTTCGCCCTGCGGTCCATTTGCAAGTCTTTACAGCAACTTTCAGTCTCATTTCAACCCGCTGCAAGGCAGAGAGAGGAGCCGCGGATGTAAATGCGGAGTCTGAAGGAGTTCCCCGGCTCAAAACGTAATCGCGGCCGCTGCCTTCCGCTCCCCTCGCCCCCGTTCTACCTGGCCCGAATTGCACCTGGGGGTGGGACCCGGGAGCCCCGGGGTCGGCTCCCGGGATTGTCTCAGCCACACGCGAAAAGCTGCGCAAATATACACGCACCGGGGGGGAATCTGTGTGTAGAAAAATGGAGCTCTTTGTGGAGCGCTGCAGAGCGCGGAACTGGGCTTTTTTGGGGCCGGGAGCTCAGCCGTAGTGCTTGTGTTGGCATCCGGATGCAAACGCTTTGCCGGATCACATGTCCTGGCTCCAGCGTGCTGAGAACTGCACAGTGCCGTGATTCACATGTGGCAGTCCCTAATG
>NW_008591070.1:0-15909 GCF_000691845.1 Merops nubicus
CACACAATTCAGTCATGAGGAGACAAACCAGCCTCCTATGGCTATTTTTAGGTAGTGTTATTAGTTGTTTTATTAGTATCATCAGAATCTATTCTATGGCAACACTTGGAGCCCCAGCAAGGACTTAACCAACTCCTGAAGGATCAGGGAAAAAAATCTGGTCCTCTCTAAAAAGGTTTACAGTGGTGTCAGTGAAAATACCAAGTAATCTGCTACAGATTGGGAATTAATACACTTAAACCTGCCAGTTTCATTGTCCACAGCCTTCATCTCTGAGACAAGTTTCAAAGGGCTCTAAATTCAGCGGTTTTCATGCATAACATTAAATTATATCTGAAACAGCATCAACTGACCACTCATGTGAAGGCAAAACTGGGCCCAGCTTCTCGCCCAGGAGGGGAGAAAAAGCCTCTTTCACGTTCACCAATTAGGATCTAAAGAAGCGTGACTGTGCTCATAACAACATCCCAACAACGGAGCGAGGCCCTAATCCAAGCCTTAATTCAGGCGTTTCAGGGCTCTGTTGGATGAGGGCCCAAAAACTAGCAAACAGTAAATTGTTACATTTTCATTTGCTGCTTTTCCAGTTTAAAAGTGTGTGTATTATAGGAGTTGCTCCTATCCCCAGATTACAGCCTAGAGGTTAAGGATTATTTCCAGATTTACGGATGTACTTGATAGGCAAGGTAAGCACTAGTAAGGATAATACCTTCATTGCACAATTGCTAACCACAATTAGCACTAGCTACGTACACCACAGCAAACAGCTCAGCACCACACTAGAAACTCTCTCCAATCATGAATAGGCACATGCTGATTTTACAGACAATGGGGAAAAACCCCCAAACGTGTCGCACACCTGGGCTCTGGATAATGTTGCAAACCTCTGGCTTGCCTAAGTTATTCCACTGAAGTAATGGAAGCACTGTAATTTACACCAGATGAAGATCCTTTCCAAGATCTGCCTCTTCCAAACAGAAATGTCATGACAGTAAGTCAAATGACCTGACTTGACAGCGCATTTTTTCATGCACTAGTTACCAGAGTATGACATTGCAATCAAAGGAAAAATATACTGCAAAATTACTCAGTGTGGAAAAATAACCCCAAAGAATCCACTACAGATGTGACCAGTTTCACTGCTGCTCAACCAAGCCTTTCAGAAAAGTGCTGGGTGGGAGCTGGCTTCAGACACAGCATCTAGATCAGAAAGCCCAGAGTGGTGTTGGGGGTTTTGGGAGGGGGATGGGTGGAGAGGTGAGTGTGTTGGGTTTTTAGTGTGGGGTTTTGGATGGGCTGTTTTTATGGCAATAAGGCCAGGAGATAACTCCTCTCCACTGGGAGCATCTTGTTCCAATCTCTCTGATTAATGTTGACGGAGAGTCCCATTTTTACATGTCCATCTACTCTAGCATGTCAGTAGCCAACAATCCCTGGCATAATCCAGTGCCAAGAATAATGTTACTCTATTTTCTCTTAACAAAGTCAGAAGAATAGTAGTCTAGAAACCAGGGAGACAGAACCAGGACTGAAATCAGATATCACAACATCCTCTCCTCCAAATTAATACTCTACCATTCATCCTAAGTGTGTTATAGATTTACATTACCATAAGTCAAATATGGCCTTTGATCAAAGTTTAATTACTGGAAATTTTCTACCAATGGACAGTGACTGAGAACCTAAGTTTTAAACAAATTATTCTAAATACACAGAGATAATCCTAAACTGCCAGTTCAATTCTTATCTCTAAAAATTAAATGCAGCCTATTCCCTTGTCCATTGCACAGATGAATGAAAGCAGTCCTCTCTATTGTTTTTTTTTTTTTAATCCTAGCTATGCTGGGAGAAGGTTTTGTCCTTGAGGTCTGAGACTCAGAGCACACAGGGAAACGTCTGCAGCGTGCACCAATGACCTTTTGCAACCAATTCTGGTTTAGAAGCAGGACTTTTAAAATGTCCCAGTGTGTTCAGTTCTGAGGGTTTGGTCCAGATCCAAAACTCCAGGCTTGTTTAATAAGAAAATTCCAGGCAGTCCACAGCTGACCCTGGCCAGTCACACTGGAGCTCCAGCTTGCTGACGTGGAGGAGGAATACTGTGCTGAGGACTGAGCAGGTCCAGATGCTTCTTCTCTCCTCAGAAAGGAAATTATAGTCTATAGCAGAGGAGCTTGGCACAGCCAGCTTTCTAAGCTAGGAAATTTCATGATCTGTTGGAATATATTAATATGTACATTTTTAACTCCAGCAGAGACATAGCTTGTTTCTGGAACAAATGTTTGATAAGGGTTGAGTTGCACGGCCTGAGGGAATATGAGGGGCTAGATGATTTAATTTCCCCTAAGCTAAGGCAGTTGGCAAACGTGGGTATGGTTTGCTGCTTTTTTGCTTTTACTATTATGAATTGTGTGGATAATTGATGGCAGGTTGCCTAGAGCCTGGGATAGGCCTCCTTCACGAAAGCTGAAGTAAATAAATGATAGCTTGCCTTTATTTCACTGGTTCTGTGCTGATTTCAGAAATAGCAAAGACTCACTTAGCATTTAAAGGTACCACCCTGAAAGAAGGGAGCAGGCTCATTACACACAGCAGCAGCCTGGGTGTCACCCTTGCATCAGTAACTGCTCCTGGGTTTCAGCACTGACTCCAGGCACAGCCTCTTCAGGTGAAAAAGACTTTCATCTCCAGGCAGTTTTCTCAAGACCATTCCCATGCTCTGAACCAACATTATATACTGCAGATGAGAGGATAAGTAAAACATGAACCTCCTGAGAGGTGCATAAAAAAAAAAAAGGGCATGTTTCTGCCCTCACTTTCTCAGCCAAAACTTTTCTTGTGCAAAGAAATCTGTTAATACCTTGTTCAAATGAAGTGTTGATCATTTCAGTTACACATGAAATCTGTCCAGATGCCTCTTCCTCAAGTGTTGCAATGACTACTGCATGAAAACTATTTCCACTACTCATAAAATATAGAAGGTTACTAGTTCCGTGCTAAGTTGTACAAATATCTAATGTAGTTAAGTTTCCACTTCCCAATCAGCTCAGTTGTGAGAATAAAATTTCACTGTTTGAAGCATTCATTTGAAATTAACCACTGTTTACATTTATTCAGCTTTTCCAGTGTGGAAATCAAACTCAGAATCATAATTAAGACTGTTGATCAATCATTGGTTTTCTGTTTGTTTCACGAATGGGAATTGGTATATACTAAATAAAGCAGTTCTCCCCTTTTACCCTCAAAGTAATTGACCTAAAACAAAGAGAATTTTGGGGTGAACATAAAACTAAAATTTGGGAATTGCCAGTGTAAACTAGTGCTGGAAGGTGAACACCAGAGACAGAGATGAGGACAAGCAGGGCGAGAGGAAGGAGCAGGACTGCAATGGTCACTGTTTCTCTTGCTCAGAGTAAGGAAAATTGGCATGTGAAATGAAGAAATGCAATGCCTTAGACAAATGGAAGTGAATTCTCTGCCCAAAACGTGTTTCTCAGATGCAGAAGGGGGCAGCAGGGCCGCCCAGTCAAACACAAGTCCAAATCCTGCTCCACTGCCCTGAGTAAACAACACATTGCGAGAGTGAATTTCCCTCCACCATCCTGCTCAGACTCTGGAGAGAAACTGCATGTTGTGAAGTCTCCTAGTGCTTAGTCCTTAACTAAGGGCAGAGTAGCAGGCTCACAACTCCAGAGGGAGCAGGCAGGAGATGTTTAACCCAGAGCAATGTCTTTCTTGGTTGACTGAACAAAAAATATCAAATAAATTTGTTTCATGCTAAAACTCCTGTAACTGGGAAACCATCATTATTGGAAAAGTATTAGAGGGACATAAAACCATGACTATTGTTCAATAATATTGTTTCTAGCCAATATGGAAACAGCCCACCTCACAGCAGTGCTGATATACACGATGTGTTTCTTTCATGGTGCAGAATTGAAGGCAGGCACAGCAGAAGGCATAACTAACCGTATATTTCCCACAAATAGCTATGTAATTTCAACTTAACTGCAACGTAAGCTCTATAAATTCCCTCTGTAAAGTATATTTTCTACATGCACCTCATTGTTATGTTTGGCTGGATTTATGTAACAACCTACAGCTTGAGGTCAGTATGGAAAACAGGCCTCATTCATTACTGGCAAGCTCTCTCCAAACAGAATACAGCCCGAGGAGCCCGGTGGTCAGGCACAGGGGCAGAAGAGCCAACTGGTAAGGTACAAAGCCTGCAACTGCTTCATTCAGAACATAATTCTCTTCAGAACATCCAAGGGCAATAAACTAAATCCCAGATGCACATCTGGTAATAAACAATGAAAGAGTAGAATAGCATCCATGTAAATCAGCTCTCTGGTAAGAGAAGCATCTTCCTTCAAACAGGACAGCATACAAAAATGTGTAGCACTCTTTTGCAAGACATCTTCCTCCAACTGAACCATACGCTTAAACATTCCTGATGTAAAACAGGTCTCCAGAGCTCAGTGTGAAGCACCCTTATCCAGAAGGTGATCACTGTGAATGAACCTGGAGGGATGGCCTTCCCTACTGAGTATTCCTGTCCATATCTGAAGGGATAACATTCAGAATCAGCAGACTGCTGGAAACAGATATCTCATCACTCTCCATTCCCCTACCTATGAGCAGTGCAGCATCCTTAATGCATGAAGAACTTGGGCATCATGCACTGGTATGCAGACTGTTTTGGAAAAGGATGTGATGTGGCTATGATGTAGCAACGAGATACCTTCAGAACAATCCAGAAACAAAATCCATTTCAAAGTCCAACTAATATAAGAATATTAAAATATGATTAATGACGGATTTTAACAGGTCTTGAAAAAAAAAAAAAAATCTCTTCAACTTTCTATTTCCTGTTTTAAATCCCTGTCAGTGCTTGAAGAACAAAAATGTTATTGTTGCCTTGAAATTTTAGTGCCAGGTCGCAGAGACCAGAGAGCTTGTCACACAGACTCAGAGGTGCCTCGCACAGCAGCTAGACTCTGCTTCACATTCGGCTCCAAAACTTGCTTCAGAAACTTATTCCCTTTGAACCAGACCTCAAGAAACTGAAGTTCTGGTATCAGGTTTTGTTAATATTAATTTCTTAGGAACACAGGTAACACCTTAAACTGAGTGGAAAAACTTTCCTCTGCAACCAACCAATTCATTCCAGGTGACTGCTGGACTATTCATGTTACAAAAACAGAGAATTCAAACACATGATGACTCAGAGAGAATACCCCTTAATTCAAAATGCAAAGTCAGTTTGGATCAAAGGGAGTTGTAATTAATATGTTTATGGTTTTTCTACTCTCTGTTCCATTCTTAATATCCTTATGCAGCCTAACATATACACCAGCCTGATCAAGGCTCCACCAAACCCTTTGGTTATACTAGCTGAGGGATGCTCATGCCCAAACCGAACAGTACCTGTTAGGACAAACACTTGTCATGTTTCTGTCTGCAGAAGGTTTCTCTGATGAAGCGCCATCTGAAGCACTGGTGCAACATGTGACCAGAAATTTCACAGGCTACAAAAAAATCTGAATTTTGCAAGCATGTCAGGCTCTTTATAGTACAGCAGTGAGTGCATTAACACAAGTGCTGGAAACTCACTATGCATTCAGTTGGACTGAAAGAAAAACATTGCCCTTCAGGCACTTTGCATGAAGATGATTCCACTTCCAAAATCAGAGCTGTCTGGTAGCAGGCTCCTACACGTTTCCCACAGGATGCCAAGAAGAAAAGAAAAAAGGAAGAAACCTCAAGGAAAGAAGCATAAGCTAGAACAGATGCAAAAGGCATTTTGAGGAAATGCTTTGTGTTCTTCAGCAGTACATCTACCAGTAGGGGTAATGGCTAGGTCTGCAATGTCTCTCAATCCCAAATCTACTACTGGCCTACAAAAACGTACAGCAGAGCTATACGTGAAGAATGGCACACACCTCCATCACCCTTAGGAACGAGGGATGTTTACTTCATTAAGACTTGAAAGAAACATTTCAGATGCCTGAAGAGATTGTGCTGCATTGCACAAAAAAAATATTAATATAATTGCTATAATTGTATAGCATCTGTAATGACCTACAGGTTACAGAGCAGCTGCTTTTACTTGTATTCCTGAAAATACTGATTCTGCTGTTCCTAATCAAACTGAAGATATTAGCTCATTTTTTCAGTGTGACAGAGGCTGTCAGTCAGAACCATATGCAATTGTTTTTATTAAACTTGCCTTAACCAGAGTTCTGTGATACCATTTGTTGGTTTTTCAGAGCAAGGCTAGCAGTAGAAGCATTGCTTTTATGGGTCACATGAAGGAGCAAGAGAAGCTTCTCCTGCATTGGCTCTGAAATGATTTGCCAAATCCTCACCTTAGACTAGGTAGCTCAAGAGGCAGGGTTGCCGGGGAAGCAACACACAAACAGCAACATCCCACCCAAAAAAAAACAACAAACAAGGGGGGAAAAAAAAACTCAAACCAAACAAAAATCCCAGCAACCACCACGAATGGAAAAAAACTCCCCTGCTACCTACTGAGACAAGTACTGAGGGAACGACACCTAAGCACAATATAGCCTGAAATGTCACAGTTTATTTGGTATCAGAAGGGCTCATAATATTTAGCTATTTGTCTTGCCTGACTATGACAAAATGTCCTAAAGCTCACTCTGCTATTTTAATAAACTGTTATAAGTCAATACGATCTACGAAAGCAGGAGCATCAGAGTCTTGGTATTTACATTTCATTGGAAACTGCATTACACTGTATAAACAAATGACTTCGAAAATTCTAAGTCTTGCAAACTCCAAGGAAGAATTTGAATCTTTCAGCCTCCACAAGGAATAAGAGGAAAAAAAAAAAAAAAAAACACATAAATTAAACAAGAAAAGAGTGCACACACACACAGGCAAGAATAAGATGGAGAGTTAATTTAGTTATCTTATAAAGATATAAAAATACAACTCAGGGGGGAAAAATTGATCTGATTTCTAGTTAGTTCAATCAATCACTGGAAAACAGTTTCAGCAGAAGTGCATCCTTTTGCTAAACCAGCTCCAGCCTACAGTTTTAAAGTAAACAACTGGAAGTCAGAAGATGAACCACTCCATTAATCCTAACCAGATTCACTTTTATATGATTATACTGAGAGATAACATGGATCCACTAAAACCAGACCTTTTTTCTTGTGTGAGGGTGAAAAGGAAAGAATAAGCTGGAGAAAGGCCTTTACAGATGGGCTCAAGACAGCCTATACTTATATTGCAATTCCTTACACTAACTGCTGCACAATATCTCGGAGCTGTCTCCAAGATCAAAGCCCTGAAGTAACTACTTGATGGACTGTATGCTCCTGGATCCTAGGACTGCCTCAACTAATTTGAGTGTCAATGGCTAGTTAAGTCTGCATTGCAACACTATCCAACAGTGCATGTTTTCCCTTTAACTTGTCATCTTTCAGCCCACAAGCCAGTTTTATATCAAAAGCAGTGATGTATTTTAGCTAGATTTTCAGACTCATTTTTTCAAACGTTTAACCTATGGGTTAAGTAGACTTTAGAAAGAAAGCAGCTCAAGCAGAATGCCTCACTCCTTTTCTCAAAAGAACTCTACCCGCCAAGTAGTTACCAATGAAGTACCTGGGGCTTTGAAAGCAGGGACTTTCGATGCAGACATGAAGAGCAAGAGGATCTTTGTCTCTCACGTGGCATTTTGAAACTATATGCGTGTCATGAATTGCTCAGCTGTGATTCCTGACCCAGTAAGAGAAAGGCAAGGAACTATCACACCAGAAAGCCTCTTCTCATGGCGTTGAGTCAACACTCACTGACATTTATAGGACGTAGACTAAGCACCAGCTGTGTCCTGTCAGAAGAGAGGCCTGTAAGAGCCTCCCTCCTGAGGCAGAGCCACGTTCCCTCCTGGGAGCATCGCTGCAGCCTCGGGCTCCTGAGGCATCCTGCCAGGCAGCACCACCTGTCAGCATGGGACACACACCAGTCAAGTCACTGTACAGACTAGGCTTGCTGAATTCTGTCCCAAACTTAAAGTCTTTACCAAACATTTTATACCGTCACATAAAATTTACCAGTTTTTCTGTCGTACTAAGCACATGGATCATCTGGAGAACCCTAAGAGCCTTGGCTTGTTCTTCTGTACCAAGATGATACCAGGATCTTTTCTGTGCCAGGTATGAGGACAGACCAAGTTCAAACTAAAGCCCCTGAGATTCCCTTGGTTCCTCCTGAAACCAGAAATTGGTCTGTGTTTGTGTGCTGATGTTTACTCGTGACTGGAAGTAACCTTCAGTCAAAAACCATGTGAAAAAAAAGTAGTGAAACTCAGCATGGCTTAATCTGGAGGATGACTACAAGAAGTTTGCATAGCTCTAATACTCCAGTGACAACAGATTTGAAAAACACCCATCACATGAAAATATGTGCACTTAGCTTTTTTTCAATATAATTGATAAAAGATTTCTAAGATAATTACTCTTGTATTACAAGTAACTCGTTACATCATGTTTTCCTAATTAGTTCTTACTTCAGATTAATAAATCCTGATGTTTATTGCCCTTTTTTAACAAAAAACTGAAATCATTAAAGTTTCAATTCATTAAGGGGTAAACAAACTAGGTAGAAGTCATCTCATTACAAGAAACAGGGCTATTCATGCGCCTCAAGTTAGGTTCTAAAGTACTCCCCTGAATGGGAGATTTGAATCACCAAATATTTACTTTCTGTGTTCATTACACTCAAACACAAACAAAATAAACTGCCTATCTTGCACAGTGCCTGTAAAATAGACAAATTCAGTCTCGCAGTGGTTTCCTAGGAAACCAGGGAAGACTCAAAGAAACAGAGAACAGCTGGAAAAAGTAAAGAAAAAAGCACACAAAAAAACCATACCTCCACCACAAAAAAAAAAAAAAAGCCCCAAAAGCTAAAAAGCTCCATATTCTCAACTTAAAAACCATCAGAAAGATAACATTAATAAAAATTACAGCAGTGCAAATCACATTGTTTGTCCCTGGCATTCTTCAGAAGGAAAAGTGTGCACAGCCTGAAGAGATGAAGATTTAACTCTTTTTTCATTATCATCCCACTCTGTACCCCCCAAAAAAATTAAAAAAATGCCTCAAGGAGTATGAACATTTTGATACAATGTGGTAAAGCTGCAAAGTTTTGGTCTGTACAGTAAAAGCAAGGCCAACCCCACAGAGAGGTGTGCTCACTGAAACCTTACAGCAAGCACCAGTTCAAGTGATTCACCGTCTAGAGATTTCTTTGCTGAGGAGCCAGATTCCACTTCTGAAACTAGTCAGCCATTCAACATGAAAATCCATGCAGTTCAAGAAATGTATTATTAGCACAGTGACCCAATATGTATATTACAGTAGTACCCTAAGGCTTCATTTGGGATCAAGGATGCTTTGTGCTCAGCACTGCACCAATTCATAGGAAGGTCCTGGACTTCTCAGTAACAACAGAAAATCAAAGTACACCCAAGATACTCAGTCTCAGTATACAGGTTTAGATAAAATTTTCTAGCACAGATATTTTAACAAAGGGGGGAAAAAAAAAAAAAAAAAAAAAAAGAAAAGAAAACCAGGTAAAGGACATTTTGTCTAACCTTAGTGCTAATTTCTAAGTAGGCTTCCAGCACTCCGCCAGTTATTAGTATAATTCCAAAATTCAGTGTTGTCACAGCAGCCATGCCGCGGTGTTGGCTCTTTCTTCCCCCCATGGCTCCATTTTCCATGTTCTGCTTTGCTTTTTGCCAGGCTTGATGTCTCGAGCATCAGGTTCTTCCCTTCCTTTGTTGCCAATCCATGTTCCAGTATTTTCTGACTCTTGCCAAAGCAAGCACTTAAACATCTGGAAATGATCCTCCATTACTTTCACCAGCAAGATGCGCCTGCCTTGCAATGCAGTGCCGATACAGTGGGAAAGCCTGATGTCTTAAAACATCACACTTTTTAACATGCTTTAAGTTATAAACACAGATGAATTTCCTTATAAAACTCAAGCATGTATGCTGGTAGCTTTACAGCCCAAAGCATTCCTAATTTGAGAGAGCTCTAAATTACAGATATTTAAAATCAATATGGAGCAACACACAATGTTCAGAATTGTGTTCTTTTTCTCATGCATGAAATTTGAAATGGATTTTTTTTTTTTCAGTAAGATTTCCTGGGAGAAAAAAAAACTTTAATGGACAAAATGAATAATTCAACAATTCTGTCATATAAGTCTGTTGTCAAAAACATTATTTTAATGCCTCAGAGGCCTAGAGAAACACTGTTGAAGCTGATAGATAGCATGTGAAAAGCTCTTAGGTGTTTCTGCATGACTTATATATACCTTCAGCACTGGAGGTTCTTTAACTGCATCATAAAAAGTTGATTACCTTATTTTAGAAACCAATAGATTTTAATGCATGCATTAAGGTGTGTTTGTTTGGTTTATTTTTTTTTGCAATAGAAGCAGCCACCACTTCGATGAAAAATTAATACAGAGGAAAAGAGATACCAGTTTCTGCCCATGCCTCTGAAGGAGTTTCCACTCCTTCTCCATGGCCTGAGGTCACGACAGGGCAATAATGCTGCAGTCACACAGATCCAAGGGCTCCTGCAGAGGTGGAAGCCCCACCTCACACCCAGCGCCTCCCTGGAAGTTCCTGCCTCTTTTGCTTCCCTTTGTCTTCCTTTCTCAGGGCTTTGGGACACTGAGGATTGTTCAGTCTGGCAAGTGTGCACACAGCAAGAACCTCAAATAAAACAGATTCAGCCCTCATGTGTCCTATTCAAGCCATCATTTTTTCCTCCCATAAATTACGACTTAGGCTGATGTTGGACTTGATTACTGAAGGATGAAGCAAAGCTTCTTGTCCTTTTCCCCATGCTTTCCTTTCTAGTGGATCATGAGAACTATTTTTTTTTTTACCAAGTCCTACTGTGTCACAAATAGCATCCTTAGTTCTAGCCCCCTCTAATCACAGAGCACAAGGCAAACTCTGTTGTTATCATCACTCCAGCCTACACTTTTCTAAGATAATTCTTTTTGTATCTCTTACCCATTTTTTGCAGAGATGGCAAGTATATCATTCCTCATTATCATCTGTGAATTTCATTAACATCCCATCTGTTTCCTGATCTAGATCACAGAAGACTGTCTGTGAATTCATGAGATTTCATCACAATAAAGATGCACTACTCTATAATGACATACCTTTATTTAATTTTTCCACCACTCACAACAGCAATATTCAAGGCAATACTAACTCTTAAGATTTCATAAGACAGTGAAGCAAATGCTTTACTAGCAGCCAAATGCTTTTGCATCAACATAGTGCAAAGCCATCACTCAATAACCTTTTAAAATTACTGGTGAGGAACGCTGCAATATCTGTCCCCCATAACAACAGCCATGTATTGTAATTCAACAGTACATACAATGAATGATGTTAGATCTCCCTTAGGGAACACAGAGATGTTACATTACCATCTGAAACTCTGACTCCTGAAATAGTTTGGAAAGATCTGTTCACATCTCCAAAGACCTGAAGTCTAATAGATTTTCAAACTTCCTGATGAATAAATCATGAATTTTCCAGAACTGTAACAAATTACCTGTCCTTGTAGAAATCATACCTGACAGCTAAAGACACCTTCAGCCAGATGGGTATCAGCAGCAGTGCTGTTAGGCAACGTTAAGCAGGACAACCCCAGAACCACAACATGCTTTGCTAGCTGGAGTCTCCAGTGGTTAATCTCCATTTTAGTTGATTTAGTTGGCAGGTTTCTGTGGGGCTGGTCACATCTGCTAGAGAGAATGCTGTCCCTTTCTTGACCTTAACTTCTTGTGCAATGCATCACTATGACTGGGACTGGGACACATGTGAAGATCAGTGACATTAAAGTCTATTCTCATTTTCTGATAAGAAGAGGAACTTCAGGAAACCTCCAGGAGTCTTACAGAAGTGAGATGACCCAGTTACTCAATGGTATCTTCGCTACCAGGAGGCTCATAACTAACATGAGTGACACAGCCAACAGCAGATTATAATTATTGTTAACAAGTAAGATAATTACTAAACTTTTTTTATTATTTTTTTTAAATAATTAATAACTTGTGTCAGCTGAATGTTCATTATTCAGGATAACTTGATTTCCCTAAAATAGTGCTTAAAGGTGGCTAAATTGTCCTTATGCCTAATAAACCTATCCATACATCCGAGTCTAAAGGAAGTTCCTCTCGCCAGTGAGCTTTCAGGTTTTTTATCTCAACAATGTGCCATGGGATGCTGTTATCCAACCACTGAATATGTGATGCTCAGTATTTGGAAAACTTAAGTTACAGCAGATGAAAGGGAAAAAAAAAAAAAAAAACAAAACAAAACCAAACAGCAGTTTAAGACAGAAAATGAAAGAAAAATAAAAGTCATAGGACAGCAATCACTGTGGCATTACATCATTTTTTCATGGATCAAAAGATTGGGTAAAACCCTGCAAAGGAAATCTTTGTGAAAAGCTGAGTGGAGAATAGGCAAGCAAGCAAGCACAGCTTCAGTTCACTGCTTCTGCTTTAATTTTTTCCTTAAACATTTTTGCTTGACCTCCTGGGATACTTAACAGGACAGGAGACATGAGACCAGACTAAAAAGTGATTAAATCTAAATCAAGATTGTCTATGATTTCTTGGAAGAGAAAAGAAAGGACCACTTTAAACAACCCTCTCAGCGTTGTCTCTGAGGTGACCTGTAGTAACGCAGCTCTCCGGGGACATGCGGCACGTCTTCTCAAATGAGGAACAGTTTCTTCCTGGCTTCAGCCTGTATTTTTGTTACCATTTTAACATGCAGTACTAATCTTGGAGCAATTGAGCCAGGACAAACTCCTGGTGATACCTTTTAGCTCTCTTCACCTCTTCCTGCACCACACTGTCACTGTGACTTTAATCCTTCACTTCAGATGGTCAGCTTGCTGAAGGCTGCTGGCAAGCATTTCATGACCAGAGAATTTTTGGAGAAGATACTATATGGACCTTCTCAGCCAGACATCTACTGCACAGCAGGGAACAGGCCTCAGTGAGACAGTTTACTCTTCTGTTCCTACTCTAAATGAGTTCATGTCCAAAACTCTGAATTCCTGCCAGCAGTATCAGAGTCGTTGCTTGTGTTTCTATTCAGCCAAATTATCCAAAGAACAGGGGCACAGAGATTCAAATTAATTCTTTAGTCCTCCCATGCTACCGTTACATAGTCCACAGGCTATAAATGAGAGCTAGTGAAGACACAAAACACCGTGGAATCTTTTCAGTTTAAAAACAACTCCATTATACCCTTCTCCCAGTTGTGCTATTTACACAAAGCTGCAGCAAAATACAAATTCTCCAAAACTCCAATCGAGTTTCAGCTGGCAGCAGCATGGCCAAGGAACAACCTTAGAGCTGCTCTCCAAAGACAAGACCTATCTTCAGCAGCTAATAAAGCTGGAATCCCAAGGGTCTGCATGAATAGAGGTTCCCTGTGCAGAGAGAATCCCACCACTGGCCCTCTGACAATCATTCTTAGTCCTCCTGCTTATATAACACATGACCTTTCCACAGCAGAACGGGTGGGACACTGGAATAATGAAATTGTTTCTCACTACAAGAATAAAAGACAGCACAGCAGGCTATGAAAAATGTATGTTGCTTGCTCAGGAAAGATAATTGTAAGTAACAGTTTGGATATTTTAATTACTGCAGCACCAAGGGCTTATCAGCATCCGAAGCTTCCTGTATGTTTTTGTTTTCACAACCATAAATCAACCTATAAAACAACCTATAGACAACCTACAGCCTATGAAACATTTATATGAACAAATTGTCGTGTCACTTCCTATAGACAATATCACTGTTTCACCCTTTCTGGTAGTTCAGCAATAGCACTAACTCTTGAGATTTCTCAGCATTTAAGTCAGGAAACGTATAAATCATAGAACATAATCTGTGACAAACGCTGTGGAGAAAAGGTGTAACTTGCACACACACAAGGTATTGATTATGTTAAAGATGTGAACATTACCCCGTGTCACCTCTGAGGTACCTCTCACCCTCAGAGGGGTATGTGACTTGCAAGCCATTTTTCTCTAGCTTGAAAGCACCTGATTCCTTAAACAACTGAAGAACGCTTATTTCACACTACTGAAACAAATACATTTTCCACATTTCCTCCTCATTATGTTTTGAATTAATGCATCAGACATTCCAGTTCACATTATACCTTCCCTTCTGCATGTGACAGTCTCAGCAAGGCTTTCGAAGGGCAGTTTAACAAGGTGGGTCTGTTGCAGTTTGAGTTTTCAGGCAGCAAGTGCAACAATCTTTCCTCGTGTTCTGAAAGTTCAAACTCCAAGAAGCATTTGTCAAAAAGTGAAATTCCAAGTTAATCTGATTAAGTGATTCATTTTACACTAAAGGATACTTGTTTTTGCCCTGTGCATTAGATTAAGAATAGGTTCTTTTGTCTATAAAATAAGTTGAAATAATACAAGCCCAGTCTCTCTTCCCTGACCCAAGTGAGAAACCAATGGAGTGGCACTTTATTTTTTCTAAAAAGAATTTTTGAGAAAAAAATTTCTATCATCGGGACCTTACACACAAAAATGTGCAGGGTCATAAAGACAAACATGGGTGAAACAATCAGTGTACATATAAAGATAGATCACATGCCTCCAGCTGGAATTTCGACTATTTTTATTATTACTTTATTATTTTTTGGCACTGAGTTCATTGCTTTTCTTTGTATATGGAAAAACAGTTGCACACAGGCCATGAGCATCTGCTCAGTTTTTTTTAACAGACCATAGTGTTGCATGAAGGTCTGACTTCAGAGTTCCTGCTTCTCCACATGACACACAAGAATCCCTGTATTTCTTTTCTCACAAAATACCAAAAAATAAGTCATGGGACAAGTTGACCAGTTCTAATTCTAACCATGTAACTTGCAGTTAACCCAGATAGAAACAGTGGATACTCCTGAAACGCCAGGTGCTGTTCCTAAGCAGGGCTTGCCTAGGTAAGTTCATAATAAATTGAGAAGTTTGGTGGACACTTACATTTTCTGAAAACTTCCAAAGAGTTAACAAATCGAAAAAAAAGGAATATTTTTATGTTAATATATATTATTTTTAAGCAGGACCAACCCTGCAATGTTTTACATGAGCAAATCAACTCGATAGAACGTTATCATACTGAAACAAACTGCAAAGATGAAAGGACTTCACCAAGAAATGAAGTGTGAGTGTGCCAAAACATGAATGAGAGCATGAAATGACCATTTGGTTTCTATGGCAATAATCTGTATTTATAAACACTGGGACCAAAAAAAAAATGCCTGCACTAACAACCATAGCACACAATTATCCTTCAACCACAATGTGTTTTCTAAAAAAAATCCCCAAACTAATGTGTATAGCTTAATGTGACCATGATTTTTATGTATTCCATACTTTTGAGCAAAAATTTACTCTGTGAGCAGGAGTAATCTTCTCAAGGACGACTCTTGTGGAAATTTCTGTGTAGACTCCTTCCCACACTTTTACAGGCAGGAAAAAAAAGCCAAAAATATTAAGAAGCCATGAGTCAGTCCCCAAAGACCTGTGACTTTTATTTAAAATATAAACAATGGGGGGTCTTACTCTCCACTTTTTTAGAGCTACAATCACTTCTATTTTCAATTTATTTGCTATTAGACCCACAAACATGGATATCTATGCATCCAGACACACATGTGAACACTTTCTCACTTAGAAAGCAGAGGTGCCCATAAGTGAATCACCCTGGGGTCTGGAACTCTGGGGAAAAAATAAAAATCAAGTATTCTAAGATCCTCACTAAAATTGTGAGAATTAGCAAGACAATATATAT
>NW_008591071.1:0-10826 GCF_000691845.1 Merops nubicus
ACGGGAGCCAGGGTTCGTGTCCACCTATGCCGAAGGAACTTCAAAGCGGAGAACTAGGGCCTGGGCTGTTTTCTTGTTGTTGTTTATTTGGGTTTGGGTTTTTGTGCGTGTGGGGTTTTTTTGTTGTTGTTGTTGTTTGTATTTGTTTGTTTTTCTCAGCATGAAGCTGAGGCCCATGGACTTGCTCAGACAGTGCAAGTCATTGGGGTGCATGCCCCACTGCCAAGAAGCCACCCTCTCCCTCCTTTCGCATGGAGAACCAATGCTTAGTGACACACCCCCGAGCTGTCTGACAACACCCACCTCTTAAAATCGTCTTTTCACAAGCAGAAATATTTCCTTAAATATCCCAAAGGCGCAGAAATGAATTCTGAGGACCTCTGAAGACAATTATAGTCCAGAACTTCTGTTCTAGGTATCCTAGGAGTACAGGCAGTTATTGAAGAGTGAAGTGTGTGTATGGGAGAGAAGTTCCAAAATGTGAAACAGTTTTGCATTTCTCCCATTCCGAAGATGCAAAAATGCTGACGTTCATGCATCTATCTCTGCACGCTTCCCTGCACAGATAGTTGCATTGTGAAGGTAACAGTGCTCAAATATCAAATATATTCCATAGTGTATAAGCTTCATTCTACCCATCTGCAATTTCTTGGCTGGACATGAGCTTCTGCATACAGCTGTCTCGCTTCCTACCCCACTCTGCAAAGTCTAGTCAAGTCATGTCAGTATTACTAGTGGTGAGCTATTATAGGGATAGAGGTAAAAAGAAGAAGAAAATATTTGGGATATACAGTCCTGTGCCCACTCGCCCCCCAGCCTTACAAGCATCGTCTTCCCCAGCGAATATTGTTTGCCTCATACAATTTAACGTGCTCCAAGTTACGAGCTCTTATTGCAAAATAAATTACTTAATGCAGGCGTTATTTTTTTTAAGCCTTGTTTTCTATCAATAAACTGCATCCGTCTGCTGTGTGGAAAAGGCGTACAGGGAAAGGGGAAAATAGGAATAGACGTACAAGTTTTCCCTCTACTGGAAAGAAGTGGTACTACATACACATCGTAAAAAGTGTGTTTTAAGAATAGCAGGCTTTGCGTGGTAAAGGTTTAGGGGAGATTGTTAAGGCTGACTTTAAGAAGACACAAGCACGTGATTACAGCTGAATATACAAAGTGTTTTGCTACGCAAGACTAGGACTACTCATTCTCACATACTTTTCTAAAGCAAAATCTTCAAGCTGTGCTCCAAGTTACAGCAGGCTATGAGGCTGCCAGGCTGCCCTGTACAGCCTCTTCCATTACGCTGAGATTTCTTCTCCCATTTTGACACAGGTCCTGTTTACCTAACACATATCTCAAAGTGCCAAATTATTCACTGTGTGGTTTTAGAAAGGGAAAAATTAAAAATAAGAATATTTTATAACAGTCTGCTCTTTCTGACTCTGAATTTGCTCCTTCATCTTTCTTCTTCTCCAGTCTTTCCACTGCCTTGCAAGTTCTTCCCTGCCTTCTAAGTCCAAATATGCATAGCTCATAAGGCATCTTTAGCTGTAGGTACTAAGTTGAATATCTAAGTGCTCCAGAGGCCTCTAAAAGCTTATGTGCTGGCACTTACGTTTCTCACACTTACGTTACTTAGCTTCTGCAGGGAGCTACTGGGCATTTTGAAATTAATATATCCCACTTTTGCCTTCTAAAGCTGTTATCTTGGACAAAATAAGATTAATGCAAAGGCTTGAAACTGACCCTTTCACATCCTGCAAGAGGAAAGCCATCCAAGCCAGCACTCTGTAATCCCCTGGTTTTATTTCCAGGTTGCATCAGCAGAGTGCTCGTGTGTACTTGCAGCCTGTGTGAGAAGCTCATTTGTAAGCTAGCTAAGATAGCAGCAGCTCTGTAGCCAGATCAGTATGCAGCACTAGCAGTTAACCTGCCAACAAACAGGGCAAACGTAGCCTGAACTCAGGCTTCGGACATGCCCTCTATCTCTGGAAAAAAAAAAAAAAAAAAAAGAAAAAGTACACCCTTATCCCTACAGCTTCATTTTGACACAAGTGTAAAGTTTTTCATAAAAGCCCAATTATTGAGGGTTTGGGAAGCCTGGGAAAGCATAAATTCCTAGGTCAGATGAGGAATGGGAATTTGACAGAGTCAAACGTGGCCTAATTACAGGATTGTGGGAAGAAAGTCTTGGCAGGAACTGCTTGTTCTTACCCTAGCACTGGGACAAGAGGTGTTTGAAGAAATAAATTGCCAGAAATAAAATTTAAGTCCTGCATTAAATTCTGTATGTCCAGCTCCCTGCATATTACACAGTCTTGACACTGTGTTCATGGCACTGAACTTGCCAGCGTGACAGAGTCCTTATGTGAAATCACTCTGAACACCATCTGCCTGGACTCCAGACTGTCCCACAACTGAACTTCCTTCCCATAGTGCCACTAATACACTTTTCCACCACCAGTACCTGAATCTGAGCCAATTCACTGTGCTCCTACAGTCACACACACGATAGCCTGCAGTCCATACTGGGCTCAGGTGTCAGTCTGGTGGTCTGGCAGGCAGAGCTGGCCTTTTACCCGGCTGGCCTCATCAATTTGCTTTCTGCTGTCAGGATGTCCACTCTCCTGCCTCAGGTTAGCTGTTGGCTGGACCATGTGTTCCCTTTAGGCGGTCGTGGAGTGCCCTCAGCTGCTGAAATGAAGTTATGACAGTTTGTCCGAGAAGAAGCGTGTTCTGCTCAAAGGTGGGACAAACTACGGAGCCCGACAAATAGCATCGTCACTGGACTCCGTGCTACCATATACAGGTGATAAATATTGCACATCTTATTTGTAGAGCATCGGCCAACAGAAACTGTGTTATTAAATTTGTGGCTTTTACACGAAATGCTTCATGATCCTCTGTGACTTGTCAAAGGCTATGTCTGGAGAAATTAGTCCTAGCCGCACTGTATTTTAGTGATTGGCTAAGCCTCATTTCTTCTCTTGGCTTCTTCCTAGCTCATTCCCCTCATTCCACCCTTCTAGTTTAACTTTTCTAACTGAGCAGCCTTTTCTCAGCACCCCATATGAGTCCATATGTGATGTGCTTTTGTGTCCCATGTTTTCCCTGTTCTCTGAGGCCCTTGCTCTTGTGCTTCCAGTAAAGAACTCATTTCATAGACTGTAGGGTCTCTAGTGTAGGCAGCCTCATCAAATAAAGAATATAATACATAAAAGCTGAACGATATACAGAACTAAACATCTGTTCTGAGGCTGCCCTGCAGTTTTAGTGTGACACTTCCCTTTAAAGGTTTAATTGTCACAGATCATCCTCGCACAAAAGTGTGATGCCATTTGCTCTCCCTAGCTCACTGAAGAGCTAGTGCAAACCACTTGTTTCTGCAATAATTCATGTATTTTCATTTCCTTTGTTTGAAGTTTGGCAAAGTTTCCAAAGACCTGAATTCTTTTGCAGTTTCATTTGAAAAAGCAGGCAGACTACCAAGAGCTTAAGGCAATCATATTTTTGCAGAAAAATCTCCAGAAAAGGGAGTAATTAGCTGAGTGGTCACATAGGCTGTGCTAGTTTTGATTCCTTCTGTGGTTGTGCCAAGGTCTGTTCCCAACCTGCTAGTCTGTTGTGGGTTCCATGGGGCTGGTAGGAAGGCAACGGTGATGTTACGTTGGTTATAGGATCCTGTATTAGGTCCCCAGAGACACAAAACTATTCCCTGGATTTTAATGAATACCTAAATAGGATATATGTCTCTGAAAGATGTTCCCCTAGTGAAATCAAGTATAAACAAAGACAGTGTCAAAGAGGCCCAGTTTTCTCATATCCCTCACTACCTTCCTGTGCTGCTTGGGTTAAGTAGTGTCTCACAGCTGGATTTCAAATACTAGCCCCTGCACTCAGGAAGTGCGGTAGCACCTTCATATAGCACCTACCTCTCAGTGTGAAGTCAGACCACAGGTTTGCGCATGGTGGTATTTTTATAATTTGGAGTTTTCACAGCTTGACTTGTTTATGTTGCACATCCCAGACCAAAACAAAGATTATACCAACTTCAGAGTTAACAGTACTGCAAAACAAAAGGCTCTGAAGCCTTCGCGTTTATCTCTAAAGGTTGATCAAGACTGTTATTTTAAACTCTCCAAGGTTAGTAGTTGAGGGTGTGTTTGTACAGACAATGCTGCCAGACACATAGTTTCCTTCAATGGAATCCTCTACCATCTCTATTTGCCCCCCCTTGCAATGCACTGTGGAGAACCAAGATTGACAATTGTATTAGCTATCGATAAGAAAAAGTTTAACCTAATGACCACACACAGAGGCAAATACTTCATGCAGTGTCCTGTAGGAATTGCACTCACTCTGCTTGCACCTTCGGTGTGAATGGTCCTAAGTGCTCATTTAGGCAAAGAGCATCTGTCTTAGTGGGATAGCCTGGCAGCCTCACCACTCATTCTGCTAGCAGCAGCTTTTTCCAGATGCTGCTACTGCTTCTCCTGAAGCACTGGTGATTTTCAATATGCTGTTGAAGGCACTTGGGGCTTCATGAGACTAGGACTTAAGATACTGTGTGCCAGTGATATAATAGTTATTCCCAGAATTAGCCTGCCTCCCATATGAAGGACCACTAGGCCCATTATGCAACTGCATCAATCATGCAGAAGGAACAAAGATCTATGTGATGGTAGAGCATCATGCCCAGTATTAGAGACACTTGGCTTGAAACCTGAGGAACAGTGGGGTTTTTTTGCAACAGTGTTTTGTGCTGTAAAAGAACTGTCTAGATTCTTTTGCAATTTTTTGTTGTTGTTTTGGGTTTTGTAGCCCATCTCAGTGCCCAAATATCTTAAAACATAAAGCCTCCTTGTCAAAGGAAATAATCCCAAAGGGTAGTTAAAAATCCCCTAAACAGAGCAAAGAGTTCACTACTTCAGTCAGTTTGTTTCCTTTCGCACTCTCCCCTGCCTTTCCCAATTTCAGTCTGCAACTATTGCAGGACACAGGATAGGAGACAGTTTCCTACAAATTAGGGTAAGCACTTATTTTCTTTCTGTGGGTAGAAAAGCAGTTTCCTGAATCCACAGAGCAGAGGTGTTACTGGTCCTCAGGTAACAGACAACACAGGAACCATATCATGAGATAGATGGGGTAAGAGTCTGTGTCACAGTTATCTGTCCCATGACACTCCTGTCTGTCAAGAACAACTGTATCTTTTTTTCTCACACATGTTGCCAGTAACTAGATATGTAGAGGACACTTCTGACTCTATACCATAAACATGAAGCACTTTAAGAGAACAAATATTTAGGAGACAAAAAACATTTGTTGCCTTATTTTCTGCAGCTAACTATGCTTGCAGAACAAAACAGCTACAAATAACTGAATATTCTGGCAGACAGGGGTACTCACTAGATTTTTTCCAGCAACTGACTTTGATCTTCTGTTCTAGCATCCTTTTCTGACTGAAGCTATTATTAGCATCAGTGACCCAGAGAAGGTAAGTATGCTAGTGTGGTACATTCTTCTTCCTGAGCTTAGCTGCACAGTCCACCAGCAGTCAAAGACCTCACACAGTAATTAGACATCTGCTTTTTTTTAACCAGGGAAGCCAATACCTCGAATAAAGTTCATCAGTGCAAAGTAAAAACACAAGGGAAGGTATTTGACACATGACAACAAAGCCAGAACTACGACTGAAAACCTGCTGGCAAAATTACTAATCCACCAGCCAAAAGGGTAAATATTGCCCTCTGAACATGGAGAATCTGTCTGGATACAGTCATTGACCTCACAAACTGGACACATGGTGGGGAGTAAATAAAATGTATACCACTCAGAACCATGGCAGATGCTTCTCTGTACACCTGCATTAAGCAGAGAAAATCAGGAATACTGAAAGGGAAAATGAGAGCTCAGTTCCACAGCCACAAACTGATCAAGGCATTTTGTCCAGCCTAGGTGATGTTTTAAGAAACTTTAGTTCTATCTAAAGCTTCGCTCCGTTTCACACTGATATTTTAAGCAGGTTTGGGTTGTGGTTTCTCAGCAGGCCTTTAGTTTTCTGTATTACTTGATGTGGGACAACTGGCTTTAAGTTTTGAGAGGAGTTACAGATCAACCACAGCAATATTATTGTGTAACAAATACATCACACTTGCACGTCTAAAGTGCATAATCACACCCAAAGCACATGCAAAATAATGAGGAAAGATAACTCTCAACTGAACTTATGACAAGGTAAAAATCTAAACACGAGTACTTATTGCAGCTCTGTGATGCCAAGAGAAGCTGTGGTACCTGACAAAGAGCACGCCTTCAGAAAGGAAGTAAAATATTGCAAGTACAAGTTTAGCAACAGGATGTGACAGCTCAGCCCACAACATGGATTATTGGACTTTTGAGATGGGGCAGAGCTAATTTTAGCTCTCATTTCAAGCAGAGCAGGGCACTTCCTCCAGTGAGAGCAGCAGTGACCTTCACGGCAATTTGTAAGGTTTTTGCTATCGGAGTCTGCTTTTAGTTTTAAAAGTTCTTACTTCATTTTAGACTTCCATTAGGGCTGGCATAGTGAAAGACCTGTCTCTTTTTTTTTTAAATACATCAATCTGAGTAAATAAAATTGCCTTTCCTTTGTCTGGTTTACACCTTCAGATTCTCATGGCAGAAATACTGCCATCACAAGCTTGCAGATTTTTATTTCCTTCAGTAGATCGTTGCTGATAGCCTTAAATGACAATTTGAGAATTGTGGAATCAGCAAAACTCTGACTCTAACAGACATGCACAACTTTCAGTCATCTGTCAAATGGTGTCAGGGACTCATAGTTAGGGTTCCAAGTAATACTCAGTTAATAAGTAAAACATATGAATGATAAACCTCCATTACTCACTTGCACAAAACATACCTATTTTTAAAAAATAGAACTTTGGTTTTGTGCCCTTTGGCCCCTTGGTGTTTCTGGTTAGACATACACTGCTCAAGGAAACACTGCTGCTTCTACCAAAGCAACACTGATTGAGAGGGGCAGAAACAGAGTGACCAGCTTTAAGAAGTCCAGTGGTGAGAAATTCTGCTTCCTGCCCCTTCAGCGTCAGATGGGCTGTTTCACACGTGTAAGTACTTTGCACAAAACAGGAAAAGGTCATCTAAGTGGAAAACAATGTGGTGAGTGTTATTTCGCAACTACCTTAGGGTGCTTTAAAAAGACATACCAACACATTAAGTATATGTGACCATTTGTGGTTGCAACAAATGTTTTCAAATACACTTTAGTACCACACATAGCACTTCATAAAAAAAACACTTTAGAGCTATTCCAAGTTCATTTAGACTGGTCTTCAAGCATGTCTTTGTTCAGCAATACACAAAGGAGATAAACTGCTTAACAGTGTGTATGATTAAGACGTGCAGATGCCTGAGTCTCTACACATTAATATTACAGTCTGTTGGATTTTATTGGACCTAGGCTAGGTTCTTCTCTCCTACCAGCTCAGTGCATAGAGATATTTGTCACATGAGCCTGCCAGTAGAATTCCTTCTCCTGCACAGACCTTGCCATGCTTGACAATATTTCCTAGGTACTGGAGGACTTGCTCCAGCTTTACAAGCAGAGGTCTAATTCAGACTCAGAGAAATTATCTTTTCTTGTATCACTGTTCCCCATAGATTACTGCCAGATTAACAGACTTTTCACAGTGATGAACTCGATGCACAGTCTCATCATTGAAGAGAACCAGGAATTGGCCAAAGGGAAAAATAAAACAGACTGTATTGTATTCTGTGCTTAACAAACAAGGGGAAGAATATCTGGTTTTTGCATTAAACTGATATGCATTCATTCCTGATGAGAAAGCTACTTAGCTATTAGGCCTTCTTTACTAGAATTTATGGGAGAAAACCTGGGGAATAACAATTCTGTCCCATAATCTTCCCTATCTGTGACTGTTCTTTTGTTTGTTGGTTTTTTTTTTGGGGGGGGGGGAAAAAGGAATGTTGGTTGTTTTATTCTGTGTTCTGTTTTTAATGTGTTTCAACTTCTCTTAATTAGTGTCCTTCTTATGATTTTTAGTTGGGTGATTATTTCACCAGTTTCTTAGCTAGCTGGCCTCTGTGCCCCCTGGGCAGCTCTCACACTCTCCTCCACAGCTAAACCCTTTCCAGCAGCTAGCTGCCTGGGGCTCTCTCTCACTTACATTAATTCAATCTGTTCATTTTGCTCCCAGACCAAGTTTGTAAAGAAGTGTTCATATAGATTTCAGATGGCTTAAGCCATATCAGGAGAAAAAAAAATACCAAGGGGAAAAAAACAAAAGGAAGACTTGGAGGACCTGACACAATATTTGCATGAAGAATATTGACATCAGGATGATACTGCACAGATGAGGTACATCACACTCAAAAGGGGGAAGGGAAGGCACAACAGGAGATTAACAACAAAGCAATGACACCTAGTAAGTATTTCCAGGTTCCACCTTTCACAGACTTTAGAGAACACCTTTTATGAGAGGTAAACTACTTTTCCTAAAGGGTTTAATTATTTAAATAGTGATTATGAAAAAGTAACAGAGAAATGTTCCCATAAGTCTGACTAGCAAGAGCTGTTCATACTTTATTGCAAGCAAAGCAACTTGCAGTTCAATTTTAAATGGTGTATCTGCAGGCTATTGGTTTCACCTACTTGTGGAAAAATTTGTTAATGTGAAGACATACTTAGAGCAGAGAGTGTTTAGCAAGAATGGCCCCAGGCAAAGGATTCACTCACTGCACTAAGGTTTTCTCTGCAAATAACACAATCCAAAGTTGGCCCATGTGAGCTGGGAGATGTCTCAGCAGTAATGCCACATTACAGATAATGGTTTTGTGTTAGAATGTGCAGCTCTGGGTTGGCAATCATTTATTTAGAGGCTGTCTAACTAAGGAATACAGCTACTGTTATAGTCTACACGTGGCTGTTATGAGGGGAATTTCCAACTCTTATTAAAAGATATTATTTTGGAGACACATGAGCTTTTAAGGCTAATCAGCTTTAATTTTCAAATATTCCATTAGAGAGAATATTTATGTGAGAAAGTCTCTGAAAATGAAGCAGTTCCTAAGCAATTCTTAGCTTCCCATGTAAGCATCTCCTTAACAGGTATAATATGTTTTTTTTGAGACATAGCCTTCTGCAGGTAGAAGAGAGATGACAATCCTCTCCCCGGAAGAGTCAGTTTCCCCTGCTTACTCTCACCCTCTTGCACTAAGCTTTTCCTCACATATCAAAAAGCAAGGTACTGAAAAAAATTACTATAAAAGTTCCATTTTTTCATAGTCTCTTCAACTCATTAGAACAGTGTCTTCCACAGTTTCATACTCAACACTCAGACAAGTATTTTTATAAAGGTAAACTATAGCTCCAATAGGTAAGATCATCTTTTCTAAGTTTTAAGAAGTCAAACATTAAAATGTTACCACGGATTAATGTTAATTTTTAATTAAAAAGTTCTTATCACATTATCCTAGTGTCTTCTAAAACCAAAGCAAAAGCACATAGGGCAGCTATTTATCTGGCAGCTAATTAATTATTCTTTTCCAACCAGGTAAGAAACAACTAAATTGCAAGATTGTTTTTCTTAATCTCAACTCTGTTAAACTCCTATTGCATCTAACTTGTTGCATCACTGTCTCTGGGTAATAATCTAAGTGTTTGAGTTTTTATACTTTTGAAGAAGTAACTTAGTGAAAAACAAGTATTTACACTCAAATCATACACTTAGATCCCACAAATGAGGTGGAAAATATTAATAGTCCTATTAAGAGACATTTGCATAGTTTTAAAAGTATAGGCTTGCTTTAAAAATATAAAACTATTGCATGCATTTATTAGCCATTAGTTCCAAGCTGTATATATCACATCAATTTCTCATTTCAGCTTATTCAGTCATTCAACAAACAGAGGTGGATTTGTCCTGCAGTATGAGACTGTATGCGCTTGCTTTATATAAAAGCATTTATTTTTCTGTTTTCCTTTTTCAGTATTTCCAAGTCACAACCATACTGTTCCAGTACCTTTAAGATATGCCATTTTTTATAAATAGCAAATTCTCAGTAAAAACAGGAAGACATATTTCTATCCTTCACTGGCACTAGCCTACCTGCTAGCATCAGGCACCTGCTCCCTGATACTGCCCACAACTCAAAGCAGAGCGTTTAAGACTGTCAGTGTTGAGCTCAGTGTTTTCAAACATGCTTACATCCCTGAAAAGACTGATGGACTACAATGACAGAAGAGTTAAGACGTTTTGGGAATATTCAACAGTACTAAACCAGAGTTACTGTAGGATATTGCTATAGGGAAAAAAAGGCTTTAAGCAAGAAGGGAAAACAGCATTCAGCTGTTGCTGCTCCGTACATGGAGACAGCATCTGGCGAGGGCTCCCTACAGTCTGGACAAATTTGAGCTGTAGAGGGAGTTTTCTGGACACCTCCTCTAGAAAGAGACAGTGGATTTAGAGACTCAGTGTCCCAACTCTTCAAGTGAAAACTGGAATAGGTTGTATTGCTAAGGGGTTCCCTTGCAACGCGAGCCAAATACAATCACAGCAGTCACGAATGGGCCTACACTTAATCACTTTAACTGCTTTTTTTTTTTAACCTGTGTCCACCAGGACTTTGGAAAACATTGGTTAACATACACTTACAATGTTCATGCAATATACCTTATAGAATTATAGAATCATAGAATCATTTAGGTTGGAAGGGACCTCCAAGATCATCAAGTCCAACCACCGAGCCACCAGGGCTCCAAAGTCCTCTGCCAAAACAGATCAGAATCTGTCAGGGCTGGACGGGCC
>NW_008591071.1:10857-16090 GCF_000691845.1 Merops nubicus
CCCCCAGTCCCACCCCCTCCGCCATGAGCAGGGACACCTAGATCAGGCTGCCCAGAGCCTCATCCAGCCTGGCCTTAAAGACCCCTGGGGATGGGGCCTCAACCACCTCCCTGGGCAACCCATTCCAGGGTCTCACCACTCTCATGGGGAAGAACTTCTTCCTCATGTCCAGCCTGAATCTGCCCACTTCCAACTTTGCCCCATTCCCTCTAGTTCTGTTGTTACTTGAGATCCTAAAAAGTCCCTCCCCAGCTTTCTTGTAGGCCCCCCTAAGATACTGGAAGGCCACAATAAGGTCACCTCGGAGCCTTCTCTTCTCCAGACTGAACAGCCCCAACTCTCTCAGTCTGTCCTCACAGGAGAGCTGCTCCAGCCCTCGGGTCATTCTCGTGGCCCTTCTCTGGACAGGCTCCAGCAGGTCCACATCCCTCTTGTACTGGGGGCTCCAGAACTGGATGCAGTACTCCAGGTGGGGTCTCACCAGAGCAGAGTAGAGGGGGAGAATCACCTCCCTCCACCTGCTGGCCACACTTGCTCATCAAAACACAGAATAACTTTAATACAGATTATTAGGTGTTATCTGAGAAGATGACTACACTTTGACATGTTCAATCCTGTTTATTGCAGTGGATTATAAGTGAGAATGAGGTCTGGAGCATAGACATCTGCCTTGAGTGCCCAGTTTTGGTGAGCTATTGAATCCATGTATTGCCTCATACAAGCATTAATCAAAGTTCCAGTACCTTGTTTTGTTCGTGTTTTGATAAAAAACATAGCAGTTAAAGTGATGCCAGTTTAAAAGACTTCTGCTGATCCCAGCATGACAGACCCACTGGGAAGCCCATCTTCTGTAGGGGGCTGCCCCAACTTGGCAGGATCTTCTGGGAACTGCCACCCGCTTTGTTCCCTCACTGTTCACCTGATGCAGCCAGCACAGAGCCATGCCTGTTGTCACAAACCAACGTGGAAACTTTCTGCTGGGTCAAAGGCAGGGGAGGAAAAGGAAAGGTAGAGAAAACATCCTTTGTGTTATAATAAAGAAAAAGCAGAAGAGAGACTATTTTTAGTAGGCAGTCATTTGGAAACTGATATGAGAACCTGTTGCTGCAAGTTACGCAGTAATATGAACAGTACAGTTTGTTCCTTTTCAGGCTTCGTATTGTTTGATATCTGCATTTTAAAAAAAAAACAAACAACTACAACAACAACAACAACAAAAATAAAACAACAACAACAACAAACAAACAAACAAACAAAAAAACCAAACCAACACAAAACAAAAACAAAAACAAAAACAACCAACCAAACAAAAACAAACAAACAAACAAAACAAACAAACAAACAAACAAAAAAAAACAAAAAAAACCCCACACAAAACGAGCACATTTTCCATGCTGTTTACTCAGCTCTTTCCTTCCCAATTTTATCTGTTATTAATTACAATTGGAAGCGATAAAAGCCCAACAGCACAAAAAGCACTTTGCAGGAGCCAGATCACTCCTGTTAACAGCAGTCACCCTATGTTGCATGGCTGCTGATGTCCAGCGGCTTGCTTTTCCACAGAAATAAGGAATAAAATAGGCTAAAGCAGGCTAATGTCTTATTACTAAAGACTGCAGCTTGCCTTGCTAAGAAAGAAGGAACAGAAATGCCTCTCTGATGTAATTTGCAGAAATAAAAGGCAGCTTAGATAACGCTACAGAATTATAGTATGTACAACACAGCTAATCTGTGTTCCCTCTGTGCAGCCATCAATTCTCTTTTAACTACAGCAATCCAATTTAATTCAAGGAATTTTCTGGGCAAGCACTAAAGTTAAAGATTTTAAACACGAGTGGGACTGGTCAGTTGCCTCCGAACATTTGCTTTAGGAGGCCTCTCAGGCAGGTGCTGCCCCTGGACTTACCAGGCTTGTCTCTGTTTCTCTGCTGATTGCCTGCCAAAATATGCAGACTTTGACTTTTAATCCTTTGGCAATATCATGTGTTCAAAATTTAAAAAAGAAAATAAAACAAAGATATATTATATTCCTGAATATAGTTTGAAGTAACTGATATTAGGACAAGACTTCATTTGTATTCTGCTTGCTAGAAGCTGCCAAGAGAAGATTGTCTTCCAGTCTGAGATCTGTGTCCATTTGTATAGACTTAGGAGATAGGCTTCAACAGTTCTTTTCCTGTGCAGCAACAGGCATCACCAAAAAAAGCTCTCTCCTGTTCTCAATACCTAAGGTTAGAAACACCACATGCAATGCATTTTGCCCTTTACCTGAAAATCAGAGCTGAATATGAAGGAGATGCCAGGTAGAAAATGATCTCCTCAGAAATTACTTTTTTCCCCATAAAACATAATCTAGCCTCTGGAGTATTCACCTTAAAACTGCTCAAATTTATAATGAAGTACACCTCATACTTTATCCAGGATTGGGTGATTTCGACTAAGTAATTCTTACATGAAATCATGCTTTCTAGAATGACTATAGAATTAAGATCTGCTTCATAAGGTTCAGATGAGAATTTTAGATCTCATTTGGGAGTCAGAGAATATTTGACTGAAAGGTTTTTATTTCAGACCTCCTGTAAGACAGACAAATACATAGATTACTCCATTCTGTATCTCTTTGCTGGTGATCAGCTGTCTGCAGCCACTCAAGGTGGGCACAGAGACAGAAGTGAAAGGTATGGGTGAGAAGATGGATGTGACTAGGACAGGCAAAACTCCAATCCTAAACCACAGTTTGGACTTCCCAGAGGCAGATCACTAACACACCACATTTTGTTTGGCCTATAGTGGAAAAAAATGAAGATCAGTTTTCCTCTTCATTGGGAATCTGCTTCTTCTCTACTTCAACGTCCAAATTCCTCCTAAAATGTTTTTTGTTCAAGGCAGACAGCAGGATACAAATACACTAAGCCAGCAGCATTTCCTGGTATTGCAGCAGAAACTGCCTAAGAACATGCATTTTTATATTCCTATTGCAACAATAGATTAGGGGATTGATACAAACTCATTTTTTAGATGTTAGCTATGGTGTGATTTTACAGTGCTCTCATACGATGGTAACCGAGAGGGAGATCACACATATCCTACATGGACATCAATTAAAGCATGTATAGTGATACTTCTAGGCTGCAAACAGTAAACTCATATTTGAGCTGCACATGACATTTATTATCTTCCATAATTTAAAAAAAAAAGACAACCAACACCAAAGTTAATGATATTTCAATTTGTTGTTTCCTCTTTCTGTTCGCAAAGGCAACACTGAACATGACTTACTTAACTGTAGAAAGGAAGAGTGTAGCAAACACATAGCATAAATCTTTATCTTCCAAGTACCAGTCTTGTGCTTTTCTAGTGTTTCGTCTTTATGCATCTTACATTTTGATTCATTAATTTAACAGAAAAATGTATTCTATTAATTTAGATTGTAGTTGAAGCTAGACAAGAAAGTGATGTGGATACATTCAAAATCTTTCCCTGACCTTTCTGATATGAAGACTGTTTCAGAAATTGTCTCTTCAAGTAGACTTACTAAATCCACTCTGCAAATCAAGGTATTTCTCCTACCCATATATGTCATATACCATACAATAGTTCAGGCATAATTAGAATGTCAGGTTTCATTGTTCTAATGTTGCATCATGGTGCTTGTGTTGTCTTCACAAATTAAGAAAGCAGCAGGGAACTGTTTTGCCAATTAATAGGCCTAGCATAAATGACACAGCCAGCAGAAAGACAAACCAGGAAGTAGACTGTATTGAGTATAGAAAAGACATTCCATGAACAACCACAGGGGCTACAAACAAGTCAATTAGTTCATAAGCAATTGATATTACCCCCAAGGACCCCAACAAAGACATTGCCCGACCAACAACGAGTGGAATAAACAAAGAACCAAGGCTGCTGATAGATGGAATGGGAAACGGCCAGACCAAGAGGTTAAACATAGACGATAAAGGTGGTCCCATGGCCAGCTCTCACCCTCCTAGCCTGCATTTACAAAGGTCCAAGCTGACCAGGGCCCAGTTCCAGGAGAGCCAGGAGGTCCCTCCTCAACAAGGAAGCTCTGTGAAGTGCATCCACGTCACAGACAGACACTCCTCCTTTCCTGCAAGTGGTCCCAGCTTTTATCCCTAAGCAGGACACCTGACCTTTGTTCACTCAATGCAGGATCCCTGGGGCTCATTTCCCTTATGGCTCTCCCTGCAGGGCTGGCCGCATGCCTGCCGCGGCAGGGCTGGCCGCACCCTGGGGGGAAGCTAGACGGCAAACTCACCTCCTCTTTATGAAGGGCTGTGGGAATCACCCATATGTCAACCTTAATTCAGGGCTTGGGGCTCAAACCCCAGCATTTCAGTAACCTACAGCTAAATTTTCTTTTTTTGTCTTTCCTCGCACAATTTCTAGACTTCTGCCTGTATTTGCTGTCTGGACTTCTCTGGATCCTTTTCAATTTGCCCAGAAGCAGGATTATTGTGTCAGGACGGCAACCACAGCTTTGCAAGTGTGGCATTCAATGGGAGAACTGTATGGTATTTTTCCTCAACCATGCTCTAGATTTCATGGTTTAGATGATGTAATTTTTTAAAGTGTTGCTCTATTTTGTATCGTGGGTGTTAATCATTTGATGTTTTTATGCTCTGGATACTCTTTCCTAGAAATGCAACACAGTCACTTTATTAGCCTGTGATCTTGATTGCTCCTATTTCCATGTGTGGATATTACTATTTCCCTTCACTCATTCCATCCCGGGTTATTTCAGTCAATTCAGTCCAAGTTGGTGTGTGGTTTTTTGTTTGATTGTTTTGTTGTTTTGTTTTGTTTTGTTTTGTTTTGTTTTGTTTTGTTTTGTTTTATACGAGAGGTAAGGCAGAGGGAGGGAAACACCTGACACAATTTTCACAGATAACATTTTCAGTAGTTTAATTAGAAAAATAAAATCATCTTTCATAGCTTTGTCTTATCACATTAGGGCAATAAGTGGCAAATGCCAGAGAATTCACCACTTAGGATAATCACAGATGGTATCAAGGGTAAGGGGGAGACACACACATGGCTAGATGTCTCTTCAGTGGCATTTGACAGTCAGACATGGAAGTACACATATGGGGTTTAGATGGTATCTTTAGACTGCAAAAAATCCCATCCTACCACTAAAACCTCATGGCCTTCTGTAAATATTCTTTTGTGAAGGGTCCCTGTCTGTTCTCCCAATGACCAGGCCCATCAA
>NW_008591072.1:0-2741 GCF_000691845.1 Merops nubicus
GGCTGCGATTGCCGTGGAGAGAGGATAGCTTTTAAGAGGGTGTAAAGACTTAGCAGAGAACAGAACCTCTTCCTCAGCCCCTGGCTGTAGGGCAAAGCTGCTGCTGCCCTCTTCATGCTCGCAGCTGCTTTCCCATGCAGGAGCTGGAGCTGAAGCACGAGCAACACCAGAAGATCCTGCGCATCAAAACGGAGGAGATCGCAGCTTTCCAGAGGAAGCGGCGGAGCGGCAGGCACGGCCCCCGGGTAAAATACAGGCAGAGCCTCCTCTTGCCTTTCAAAGGGGGCTGCGTGGCAGACCGCAGCCTGACAGGGAAGGTCTGGAAGCAGGGACCTCAGCTTAAGAGAGGAAATAACCCATCCTGCCCTCACAGTCCATAACCTCACTTGCATCTGGTAGTAGAGAAATTAGATCTTGGCTTTCCTCCAGTACCACAACCTCTTAAACCTGGTATTGGTAAAGAAGCTGTGAAATTTCATCTGTCAACAGAAGAATGGTGGAAGGTATGGCCCCCAAGGATTTCTTGGCAGCTATGGATTTAGCTCAGGTCTGCCTCCCAGAGCAGCTGTAAGGATAAAACCAGTGAAGTCTGGGCTATAGGGGTTAGCAGAGAGGGACTCAAGACACTGATCTCAACCTTGCTGCTGTTCAGTCCAGCAGTCCTGGGCATTGCTGCTGCTGTCTGCATGCATGTACATGCCCTTTGCTTCTCCTCCCATCAGAAAATTGAGGAACAGAAGAAGTGGCTGGACATGGAGATGGATAAAGTCCTTGAGCAGCGCCGGGCCCTAGATGAGCTGGAAGATGAGCTGAGGAAGCGGGAAACTATCGTGGCCAAGAAGGAAGCCCTGCTGCAGGAGAAGAACGGCCTGGAGAGCAAACGACTTCGCTCCAGCCAGGTAGGACAAGACTGTGACACCTCAAGCCCTTGCTGGATTTCCAGCAGAGGTGGGTGGCTGGAAGACCTGGGTGCCACCTTGAGTCTGGCAGAGGGCTCCAGGCCAGGGTGAGGCAGTGCTGGGAAGTGGGTAGCAGATCTACCTCCACAGGAGTGCCTGCCTGTGCTGCGCCGCCGAGCTAGTTGGTTTTATAGCCCTTGGCTTACATGTGCTTGTGGGGTCACTTGACCTGCAGAGGAAGTAGAGAGGGGCTGACCTGCCTTTAGAGCAGATCCTCCCTGAGCATCCTCTGCTGCAGGCCCTGACAGATGACATAGTGCGTGTGTCCAGCCGCCTGGAGCACCTGGAGAAGGAGCTGACTGAGAAGAACGGGCAGCTGCGTCACGGCAGCGCCCACGACCAGCAGCAGATCCGCCAGGAGATCAACAGCCTGCGCCAGGAGAAGGACCAGCTGCTCAAACAGAGGCTGGAGCTGGACAACAAGCTGCGTCAGGGCACCCTGCTGTCCCCAGAGGTACCTCTTCTTGGGCTGGGCTGCTCTGCTTGCAAGAGCGTGAGGTAGTAAGTAAAGACTTGAGCTGAGGGGTCGTGAGCAGATGCTTCCCCGCATGCCTGAACTGTGCGTATCCCCACTTTTTGCCAGCACTATTGAGAAGCTAAGGCAGGTTGAAACACAACCAACCCTTTGCTCCCTAGTAACTGCACCTCTGCCCTGGCAGGAAGAACGGATCCTGTTCCAGCTGGATGAGGCCATTGAAGCTCTGGATGCAGCCATTGAGTACAAGAACGAGTCCATCACGTGCAGGCAGCGAGTGCTGCGGGCCTCAGCCAGCCTGCTGTCCCAGTGTGAGATGAACCTCATGGCCAAGCTCAGCTACCTTTCCTCCTCCGAGACCCGAGCTCTGCTCTGCAAGTACTTTGACAAGGTGGGACACAGCTACACTCTGTGCTGGTGGGAGCTGTAGTATCTGACTGAACTCTTGTTTTCCTTAGTTTCAAGCTTTCTTCATGCCTCATACTGTGCATTTTCCCTGACGTCCCAGAACTACTAACCTTTGGATCCTGCGTTAAAAAAACAGCTTGATCAGGGAAGGGAAGCATCCAGGCTCTGAGGGAGCTGAGACAATTCTTGCTTTTGGGCCCTGGCCAGGTGGTGACACTGCGGGAGGACCAGCACAGGCAACACATTGCCTTCTCCGAGCTGGAGATGCAGCTGGAGGAGCAGCAGCAGTTGGTGTACTGGCTGGAGGCAGCCGTGGAGCGTCAGCGCCTGGAGATGGACCGTCAGCTCACCCTGCAGCAGAAGGAGCACGAGCAGAACATCCAGTTACTGCTCCAGCAGAGCCAGGGTAATCACCCAGCTCCCGAAACAGGCAGCAGTGGCACTCCCTGGTCTGTCCCAGGGCTTGCAGCTTGAAATGACCGTGGTTTTCCTTGTAGAGCACATGGATGAGGGCCTGGCCAGCAGCAAGCTGCAGTATGAGGCAAGGATTCAGGCACTGGAAAAGGAGCTGAGCCGTTTTATGTGGGCAAACCAGGAGCTGAACCAGAGGCTGAATAACATGACCCTCCATCCTGGACAGACCAAAGGTGAGAACAAAACCGGGCTGGGGCTTTGAATTCCTCTCCCTGGCAGCAAGAGCTCGGAGCAGGGTCAGGAGCAGGGCAGGTCGTTGCTGACCTTGAGCAAGTGCTTGTGCAGGTACTGATTTTGATGAGAGACGTGGAGCTCCTGATCCTCACCTCACCGTATCCCACATCTCTCCTAGCAGGGATGGAGAGAAGCATTCCCGGGGCTGGGGACAGAGCTCCCCTGGTGTGTGGGACCTGCGAGGACTGCGG
>NW_008591073.1:0-272 GCF_000691845.1 Merops nubicus
CGCTGCGGTTAGCGGTAATGAAAGCCTTACTTTCCTTTAGCAGAGAAAATTACTGTCGTTAAAAGACCCCTTCATAAATAATTGAGAAACCAATTACGCTGCCTCGGTGACCGATTTATCCAGGAGCAGCACCGACCACGTTATGCTGTGTAACGAACGCTCCAACTTGTGCCGTTATCCAGCTGCTCCACATAGAAATCACGAAAAAAAAGAAGACACCGAAGCACACGCTCATGAGGAAAATTATCTGGGGTGAGAGGCGGGCGCTCCCG
>NW_008591074.1:0-1241 GCF_000691845.1 Merops nubicus
CGCGTCCGCACCGCCGACCACCACCAGCTGCGCTCCCTGACCGGCCTCATCCGCAACCTGTCCCGCCACGCCCGCAACAAGGACGAGATGTGTGAGTGCGGGGCGGGGCCGCGGCCGCGGGGAGGAGCCCGATGGGCACCGTCCACCCTCCTCCTCCTCCCTCTGGCCTCCGGGTACCTCCAGCCGCGTCCCAGCACCTTCCTGCCTGCTGCATCCCTGCTCCCAGCCGCGTGTGCGGTGACCAGTCCGTCCCCCATCCCTACTAACTGAATGCCCCCAAGACGTTCTCCTCTGCCTCCAAACCCAGCATCTCACCTGGCTTTGTCCTTGTCCCCCAGCTTCTCTCTCTCCCAGGTGCTAGGGAGTCTCAGCAGAGACTCTAAAGGGTTTGAAGATGCCCCTGATGCTGTGCCACAGGTCCTTGGTTAAATCCTGTGTCCCCTCATCGCCCTGGGAGGCTGCAGGGTTCATCCCCAGGCTGCCGTGTGCCCCCTGGCTCTGGCCACCAGCCCTGACTCGATGCCTTTGCCCACCAGCGACCAAGGTGGTCAGCCACTTGATCGAGAAGCTGCCAGGGAGTGTCGGGGACAAGGCGCCGCCCGCCGATGTCATCGTGAACATCATCGCAGTCCTCAACAACCTGGTGGTGGAGAGCCCCATGGCTGCCCGTGACATCGTCTACTTCGACGGCCTCAGGAAGCTCTTCTACATCAAGAAGAGAAGGGACAGGTGGGAGCTCTCTATCTGCTCTGCGCTCCCAGCTCAGGCCTGGGGTCCAGTCCTGCTCTTCCCTTCCTCCCCTGGTCCAGCAAGGAGGAAGAGGGTCACACCCAGTCTCCCTTCCCCAGGCTTGGTGTTGGGAGTCCCCAGACTGGCTCAGACTGGCCTCATGGTCACCTTCCAGCCCCTTGCTGCCTCCTCAGGGCACCCCACCCCAGGGGTGCCCATTACTGCAGCCACTTTCTTCCCCACCCTGCCCATTGCCCAGCTTTTAGTCTTCTGCTTCTTCCCACCAGCACTAAGTCCTCAGCCCCCCTGGGCCCTTCTGGGGTGGTATCCTTGGGCTGGTGGGCACCATCCCGTGCCCAGCGGTACCCAAAGCTCATTGCCTCCTGTTCCTGCCCCAGCTCGGACAACGAGAAGTCCTCCAGGGCAGCAGCCAGCCTCCTGGGCAACATGTGGCAATACACCAAGCTCCACCGAGACTTCAAGATGGTATGTACCACGTCCTGGTGCTGCTT
>NW_008591075.1:0-3192 GCF_000691845.1 Merops nubicus
TCCCTTCTCTTTCCCATTGATTTTGCTGTGATGATTCCTCATGTTCATAGAAAAAGGAGTACTTTTGGGAGTAAAAGTGTCAGAGTTCCAAAATAAAGCTGCATAGGTTATACAAATCCTTTAATCCACACACTGTACCCATTTTCTGTGTTTCAGTAATATGCCTTGAAAATGGCTTCTTGACATTTAAGCATTTTCTATTTACTTTAGGAGGTATAAGCTAACTATTCTTGCTTTAATAAATGAGTAAGCTGTAGTCCTATTCTGAAAGAAATCCAGCTAGAAAACTGAGCTCCAGATTTCTCTACAAAAGTACTAAAAAAAAACCCCAACCAAACAAGCAAACCACCTCTAAAACTAAATCAGCAGAAAAGTATGAAAGCATACATCATGACATTACATGATGGAAAACATCCCAGGAAAATATTAGAATCTGTAATTGTGATTTTATTGAACAAAAATATCATTACATCATTTCTGTTTCTTCTAATTGGAGACTTTAACCATACCTACATTAGAAGAGATGCCTTGTCTGGGACTGCACTTTCAAAGAAGAGGCAAAATGAGCTTTGAACCAGTGCCTTGTCTCTAGGATGAGCTGTTGCTACAGTACTGCACTGCAGATGTCTTCCCTGCTGATTCCTTTAACAGTTCTGAGTCAACTACTCAGTGAGTACTAATTTCATTGTAAGAAAGGACATACAAAGGTATGGACCTGCAGTGAGCAACATTCCTATCTTGGCAATAGTTAACTGCTCTGGTGACGAAAGGTCTCTTTTCCTGCTTAAGCTGGAAAGGAATACAAAAAAAATATTCAGACTTCTGCAGGAATATGGAACATTATCTGGTATGGAGTTTCCTCCTGCAATACCTTAATGACTTTATTCCTTCCTCATTTTTCTTTTATTGGAGCTTGCTGACTACCTATCTATCGCATTAATGTTATTACTGTGGTCATGATTTACAGCTACTGCTTCTACTTTTATCACACAAGGACCTCCAAAAATAAAGACAGACATGGCAACTGATGAATTTACTGCTGAGATTCCTTGTAAAGCAGAAATTAACTGAAACAGCAAAGAAGGAAAAATGATGCTAAATTATGTAAAAAGTAGGCAAGGTAGTTTAAAAATATTTCACTAGTATATAGCCTTAGTTAGTATCTTAGAAACTAAGAAGCTAATGGTGCCAATATTTGGGGTTGTTCAATTTTGCATATTGTGACAGTGTTCCAAAATCAAGCAATAAACAAAAAGATTTTCAGTTTGGTGTTTAAATTTTGTAGCTCAGATACATGGCTATTTGAGCTGCAAAACATTTTTTAGTCCCAAAATTTTGTGTACCTGCTCAGTCACATTTAATCTGCTTGTACGCTCCAAACATTTCAGTGAAATCTCAGACATCCTCTTTCAAGATAGTCAATGCATCTTACTTTAAAAATTTTGATGTAGTTTCCTGTCACTTTTCATTCATTACACTAGAGGACCTATAAATGCAAATAACCCAGGTAATAAAATGTCTTAAATAAAGGATGTTACCATTATCATAATATTTGCTTCAGGGAAGGTTATTTTTACTTAACTCATTTCATCAGTCCTACTGGAATAGGCATATAATATAATAAGGCATATAAAGAAAGCCTAGAGACAGTGTTTGGTATATGACTTTGTATGAATAATAGACTTCTTTAGAACATGTTTGCCTTATCCTCTGCTGGGTCAGTGCCATCTGAGGAAGAAGACATATACTTTAGTCTTATGAACATTTATGTGTGATAACTAGATTTTTACTATCGAATATCTTTTCGTACAACCTTAAAAGGAGAAGTAGCTCCTTGAAAAATGCAGCTACTGAGCTACTGTGGATGAACTGACCTGTGGAGTTGACTTTCACTCTGTGACTGAAACTTCTCCTTCACCCAGAGCATCGAGTAGGCTGTCTCGTTCATTTTGCACCTTGTTTATATATCTGTGCAAATCTGTAGAAATGGGGAAAAAATAAAATCAAACCCAAAAAACCATGAAGACTGGTTTCAATATAAAATGTCAAGTGTTTTTTTCTTATGATTTCTTGTGTTGTCTGTCTTGCCATTTAGGTTCCTACTTGACCCAAAAAGTTCTCGTGTGTGTATTCCTAGCATTTCTTTTCAGGAAAAAGTTTCAAAATAATTAAGTGATCACTTGAAGGAAAAAAAAACATAAAACCAAAAACATAACAAAACCACAAACAAAAACCAGCTCACCTACTCTGATTGCTTGTGCTTCCCAGGCTGTGTGCTGGTCACATCCTGGAGTGAGGGCTGATCTTGCCACAGGGCTTGGCTTACAGTGGCCACTGGTGGCACTGGCATGGTACAGCCCTGCGGCCTTGGAGCAGCCTGCTGGGAAAGAGCTGTGGGGATAAAACCTGCAAGGAACTTCCCTGGGACCTCCCTGCCTTCACTAAGATGTATTTCAGCTCATGCCCTCATCCTTTGCCAGGTTGCCTTGCTGATCCCTACCACTGGCTTGGCCTCAGATCTGCTCCTTGGCTGGGGCTGGTGTGGTGGTCACAGGTCCCTTGGCTGTCCCTGTTGTCCTGACACCAGAGCACTCACCTCACCGGCATGGAGTTGACCTGTGCCCTTTTTGGTGAGGGCACAGATGTTTCAGCTTCCACTCTACCTTCTGCTCCAAATTCTACTTGCACAGCATCTGGTACTGTGGTCCCTCCCTCGGTCTTCCTGTGGAAAGCAGAACTCCTCTAGTTTGTTTTCCAGATCTCATTCATTGCTGCAAGGGACAGTTCTACAATTTATGTATAAGCTAGAAAGGTCAGAAATCCATTACAAATAACGCATCATAGACCTAATTTTCATTATTTATGCTTTATTGGAATTTTTTTTTACCCCTTCATAGTCTGGTAGAATATATTCATTTATTCCTCTTAAAAATGAAAATATATAATTTGAAAGATCCTTGAATCTCTAAAGTTATATGTACTTGTTTTACTTGGAAATCTTAGAATAAACTTTAAGGAAGAAGTCGTTAAAAATATTCATTCTGTGAGATCAACCATGAGCAAATTCTGTGCTTCTCCAAGGGGCTGTTGATCTTTCAAGTGAAATTCAGAAGTTCAGATTAACAATTGCATCATAAGGAAAGTACTTAAAAGCTGTGGGGTGGTGTTTTTTAAAAAAATATTTGTGTATAT
>NW_008591076.1:0-263 GCF_000691845.1 Merops nubicus
TCCTTGTCATGTCACACGTGTTGTCACAAGTGCTGTGGTGACGTCACACCTGTCATCATGTCACACATGTTGTCACAAGTGCCGTGGTGATGTCACAAGGGCTGTGGAGACATCATAGGTGACATCACAGGGGTTGTGGTGATGTCACTGGGGTTGTTTTGATGTCATGGTGGCGTCACACGTGTCCTTGTCGTGTCACACGTGTTGTCGCGAGTGCTGTGGTGATGTCACAGGTGTTGTGGTGATGTCACGGGGGTTGTGGT
>NW_008591077.1:0-213 GCF_000691845.1 Merops nubicus
TTGGGTTGAAAGGGACCTCTGAAGGTCTGAACGACCGGTGTGCATCTCATCACAAAACGCCTCTTCCTTTTCACCTCCAGCTTTAATCGCCAGCACCCTTCCCTCCTCTCCCCGCCATCCTTCACAACAGACACCTGGCACGGACATGCAGCACAACCCCGCCCCGTCTCGCCCCGGGAGCGGCTGGGGCAGGCAGACCCACACCATACCAAG
>NW_008591077.1:232-2698 GCF_000691845.1 Merops nubicus
TCGGCGTCACGGGAAAAGACGTGGCCAACACAAAGAACAAGTAACCAAGGGCTGGGGTGTGGGGCCACACAGAGGAGGCTGTGGCTTTTCCCCAGGGCAGAGGCTCAAAGCTGTAGTGCAGTGGAAAGTCTTAGTATTCAAGAGAAAGTCTTGAAAGGAATAGAAAGAACAAGGGGTGGAAGGAGAGGTCCCAGGCGGGACCACGGAGGCAATGGCAATCCACTAATTGCAATATTGGTTAAGGTGACGAGTTGCTCCAGAGCTGCAGCTGCTCCCCTGCACCAGTGACTGAGCCAGGGCTGAGATCCTGGTGCTCAGTCCGTCATGGCTTACAGCTCCTCCTTCTGCTTCTTCCTCTCTGCGAGCCACTGCTGGATCTTCTCTTTGAGTTCTGTGTTTGGTCGGATCTGGTCCATTGTGAGGGGGCTCCGGTTGAAAGGATCTGTCTGGTCGCTGAAAGACAAAGCATCAAGGATGTTCCTGGCACTGGGATGAAAATCACACAGGCAGGCCAGGAAGAGTCACCAATCCTCAGACAGAGTGGGAAGGGAGGAGGCCCGTGTGTGTACCTGAGGAGGTGCCGGGCTATCGTCGACCGGTCCACAGTGACACGGGAGGAGGGCAGGATCACGGGGTCCAGCATCAGGGTGCTCATGATGGGATCCAGGAACTCATCGCAGGCGTCCGCGTACGTCTCCTCCTCCTGCTGCTGCCGGTCTGCAAGAGACTGGCCCCGAGCGCCGCTTTTAGGAGTGCTCTCTCTCTGTTCTCAAACCCAGATCTGCTCCCAGCTCACAGCCGAAGCAGCGACAGGCCCACAAGGGCCAGCAGGCCTCCTGGCCCCCTGCCTGAGCCCCAGAGGAACCCCCGTTCCCAGAGGTCCAGCTCTACAGCACAGGCACCATGACATGCAGATGGAAACGGATGCCAGGAACCAGCTCTACTGTGTTCTTGTGCGTTTCAGTTCCCCCCAGTTCTCACCTTGATCCTCTCGGCCAGGTTACTGAAGGACACGATCATGTTGCCAGGCTTGTTGATCTTCTTCAGAACCCGGACAGTCTGAGCAAAGAGTGTCGGAGAGTAGGAGCGGCCATCCTTGGGCACCGTGGCACAGAAGTTCTCCTCATCCCTGGACCACCAGGTAAAAGAGAGCACAGGTTTAAGAATCCATGGTCATCCAGCTGCAAAAGACAGTCCCCACAGCAGCTGTGTCAACACAGCAAGGAGCTTGCAGCCAGAGATGAGTTGGATTGAGCAGTCCCGCAAGTGCTCTTCCCAGAAGGAAGGTCCCACCCTACAGCAGAGGGGTCCCTGGGGCTCTGCTGGCTAGGAGGTCCCCAAGACAGCTCCCAGGCAGCTCCTGCCACCCCTGGCGCCAGTTCTCCCTTGCCACCTACCCAAGGTTCAGGTAGATAGTGCAGATGTCAGACACGAGCTGCTGCGGCTTGAAGTCAAACTCACTGAAGTCCTTGACTTTCAGAGCTCCCATTTTAGGCCCAACTAGGTGTTGCAGGAAGTAGTTGAGCATAGAGATGATGCGCTCAGCCAGGAAAGGGTGCACAAACAGGGACTTGATTTCTGCAAGAGGAACGAGTGTTTCTCTGAGCCCCGCAGCAATCCCGCCCTGCTCCAACGGTCCTGGCAGACAGCAGGGCTGCTCCTCCTACCCGAGGTCAGGAAGGCCAGCGTGCCAATGGTTTCGTTGGACATGATGTTGTGGAAGCGTGCCAGCTGCCCGAACATCTGCAGGCTTGACTCCTTCTCACGCCGAGCCTCCTGTGACAGCGCGTCCCACTCGCCGCGGTCCTTCTCGATCTGCTGCACTTTAATCTTGCTGAGGTACTGCAACGACACGGCAGGGCGGCAGTGGGAGGACAGACTGCTAACCAGGCTGGGCCCACACTGCACTGAGGGGCCAGCTCAGGGTGCAGCAGGTACCACAGGGTGTCTGAAAGGGCCTCACGCAACCACGTTTCATAGACCCCAGAGCGTACGTTTGGGCGGGGAACCAGAGAAAGTCAGTAAACATTCGCAACCAGAAGGGCAATATCCGTGTCGCCCATCCTATCTGCCCAACAATCACATCTGTGGCAGGTGAAAGCTCCCCAAAAAACTCCTTTCTAGCAGCTCTGAAAGGCGCAGGGAGACAGTCACCACACACTGGGACACAAGTTCCCTCGGCATCCACCTTGGCAACCCGAAGGAGACAAAAGGCCTCGCCCCAGACCAGGCGCCCGCAAAAAGGTCGCGGGGGTTGACATACAAACCCGCAGAGGCTGTCCAAAGCTCACTCAGTCCAGACGAGCAGCAGGCAGAGCTTCCAGCACACTGCTCAGCCCCCCTGCTCGCCTTGGCTCTGCACTGCTTCGGACAGCATGGCACTGAGCCCCACCTGGATGGCTTCGTCCAGCAGGAAAATGGCATCATTCATCAGGAGGTTAAGGAAGCGGAGGAAGAGGGGGGGGG
>NW_008591077.1:2710-7694 GCF_000691845.1 Merops nubicus
GAGGCATAGTCAGCCAGCACCTGCCAGGGAGGAGGACCGGTGAGCGCCACAGCAGCGCCTGGCAGCAGGGCGCGGGTCTGTGTGCTCCACGCGTGCTGCTCGCCTCACCTTTATGCTCTGCCGGTACGAGTCCGTGCCCCACATGTACCTCAGGATGGGATACATGGGGCGGCGGTAGTTAAACTTCTGCTCGAACTGGTGGGGGTCACCTAGACAGAAACGTGAGCCCGTGTTTGAAGAGGGCAGTAGGTGCAGGCGGGGGCCGCTGGTGCCTTTCCCTCTGTGTCAAGTAACAAGCAGGCAGCTCCTGCACAGGTCCATGAGACCTGTCACACATCCCAGAGAAGCACAGCATGCACTCTGCTGGAACAGGATCCGCTCCAAGCGCTGTCAAGCTCAGCTGCTCAAGCTCCGGACGTTTTTTTTACTTTCTAGGTGCGCAGTTCTGCGCAGGCCAGACCCTAATGTGGCTGAGCAGCTTCACAAAGCGTCAGCAGATCCGTTTGGTTCCCAGCCCCAGCGACGTTCCCCCTGCAGGGGTTACAGAGGGAAGGCAGTGCTTCCCCTTCTGCCCTTACCGGTGAACTCGATATCCACGAAGACTTTGATCAGCGCCTCGGCGAGCTGGGCGGCGTTTTGGTAGGAGCAGAACACACGCTTGCGATGAAACACACTCGAGACGAGCGGGCCCTGGGCCTGGTCTAAGTGAGGCATCACAGCTTCCAACACCTCGGCCAGCTTGGCTCGCAGGTGAGGGTTCTTCATCCTGTGAGAGGAGGCAACAAAGAAAATCCAGGCCGGCGCAAGGGCCGGGGCGTGGGACCGAGGCGCTCTGCGAACACCCTGGGCACAGTGTCCGTCCCTGCGGGAGCCCCTGCTTGAGCCGCCGTCTAGGACACGGCACCGAGGTGAGGGTGAAACTCCTCTGTGGCATGCATGGGGCAGCTGCCAAACCACCCACCCCATGTCTGGCTGTGGGGTGCTGCCAGGGACAACCATAACCTTCATCTGCCAGGGGGCAGTGGGGACAGCAAGAGCCACTCCCCTGTGTGACAGCTCCTCCTGCTCCTGCGCCTCCGCCGTGTTTACGTGTGCGAGGACAAGCAAACGAACGGCAGGAACGCAGCGTGTGTGGCGACGCCCTGCCGGGAGGAGCCATAAAGCTACTCGGTGTGCTCAGCGCTCAGTTATCCTCCACAGCATCTTGGGGATGCCCCAAACAGGTCAATCCCCACAGCTTCCTCTAACTGTCCCAAAACAGCTCCTCTGTAACACTGCCAACAAGTGTTTGGAGCCCAAGTCCCCTGTGCCCTTCAGGCAGGGCTGTGCTCACTGGCCCTCCTGCAGGCAGGAGTTGAAACCAGCCCATTAAACCAAACCTCAGAGCATCTCTGACCATTCTCATTCGACTCTTCCCCTCTGGTTTCTCTGCAGGCAACACCCAGGGCCATATGTACCTGTCTACGTCGCCCATGAACACAGTGACAAAGTGAAGGATGTGCTCCAGAGAATCGGCTGAAGTCTCCAGGATATCATCAGCAAAACGTCGCAGGAAAATGAAGAAGTCACCCAAATTATCAGCAAAGAATTCTGCAAACAGAGTCAGCACCTGAGTCGCTCCTTGGGCAGCTTATTCCGTCCTTTTCCAGCCTCCCACCGACTCTGCCCTTGTTGTCCCACTGAGGATGAAACTTTGGGGAATTAATGAGTTGTATCAGAACACAGCAGCCGTGAAGGACCCCCGGCCTGATGAAACAAGTGATGCATGCTACACTGCTCTCAGAAGTCAGGTCAAACCCAGCAGCTGTGCGCTGATCGTACAGTTACCCAAAACCTTGTGGGAAGGAGAATCCCTGGGCAACAGAGATCCCTGTCCAGAGGTTCCAGCCTTCTCCACAGCTCCTGAACTCGCTGCCGACGGCCTGGGTTAGCGGCTAGTCTTCCCCACCTCTCCTGACACACGCTGGGAGCTGTCTTTTCCAAGGAGGGAAGAGGCCTCACCTGGCACGTAGGCCAAGGCGCTGTGCTCCACCGCGGGCAGCGGGAAGCCGAGCGGGAGCAGCTCCGTCCCGCGGTTCCCCAGGGCCAGCTGCACCAGCAGCACCGCCATGGACACCTGCAGGTTCAGGCAGTTCTGCAGCATCTGCGGCTCCGTCATCGCCGTCTTGGTGGACAGGTAAATGGTCATCAGGCGCTCAAACTGCTCCCTGAGGCTGTCGGCAGCGGGGCTGGAGCTCTGCTGAGCTTCTCGCCACGCCACTTGCAGGCGGTGAAGGCTTTGGTTTATCTTTACCATCTGGTCATGCAACCTGCCCAGGAAACAGGACAGGGAAGGGATTGTAGAATCAGAGAAACATTTTTCTTGGAAGAGACCTTTAAGATCATCAAATCCAGCCACCAGCCACGACGACGAGATGGGATGTTCAGGCCACCAAAGCAACATCTGACCCAGCACACACCACTGTCCTGCTCGTGGGGATGAAAGCTCTACGCATTCCAGTTCAAACTACTGTGTGTGGATAACCTGCCTGGGGTGACAGCACTGGAAGCATTTAGAGCAGCACAGCCGCCAGCCCCTGCAGTCACCCAGGTCAGGGACACAACAAGCCCCTGTGACACACAGGAGGTAACATTTCCAGTTTTCCAGCAACGAGCCACTTGCAAAACTTTTCATCAGTTTCTATATTTAGAGAATAATCCAGAAGGGAATGGTGCTTGGATCAGTGCTGACCTCACAGTATCCAAGCAACCATTTGCAGAGAGAAGCTGAGAAAAACTGCATGTTCCAGCATCCCAAAAACTCTTTCCTGGGCATGGAGAACGACTGCCCATTTCCGCTTGGAAATGTGGGCAGGGGCTCTCTACTGAGACGCCAGCACCCCCGTTCCCCCAGGAGAGGGGCACCCACAGACACCCTGTGCCCAACTGTTGCAGCTCCTTAAATAACCTGGAGCTTTTAAAACCGTCAGCATCAGCTGTGAGCCACAGCGAACACACCGCTGGCTGAAATCAGCCGCGCAAGGTGCCAGCGTCAGTCCAGCTGGGCCAGGCTCTGCCGCCAGGATCTGCAACACGCCTGCGCCCGACACGTGGGCAGAGAACAGCACAGACTTACCTGTGGAACCCCAGGTGCAGGGTGTACTGCGTGAGGACCAGGTTCTCCGTCAACAGGTTGTAGCTGTTTGCAAACTCCGGCTCCTGCTCGCTCACAGCGGGGATCAAGCACGTCTCCTTCTCCAGACCTGCAACAAAAAGCGTCTCTGCATCAAGTCCTGCCCTGCAGCGTGGTGAGGAGAGAGCTCGCGAGGAGAGGGGCTCAAGAGATCCCTGCTGAAGACAAAACGACTGCTGCTGGTATTTTATTTGGACTCAGCTCTCCCCTTGCTCCTCTCGCACCTCTAACTCTACAGGCAAAAGCGAGGACCTGAGGAGATCCCCTGGCTCCCCCAAACTGTGAACGTGGATGTACCTTTCATGTGCACATTCTTGGTCCTCCTCTCCTCCTCATTGAGCTCCTTGAGGGCACAGTAGGTGGGGTTGAAGCTGAGCAGCCGCACAGAGTTTGGTTTGCAGAAGGGCTGGCACAGCTTGAGGAGGGCGGCTCCCAGGTTGAGGAAGAAGGCATCTGAGGCATACATCTGGAAGAAGATCTCCGGCATCTGGTTAGCCCAGATCTTGGTGCGGCCCGCGTTGGCGTGGAGACAGTTTCCCAGCCAGGATAGGATCTTGTGCTTTGTTTCTGGAGACAGCTGCAGCAGGTTCTTCAGCATCTGGTAGATCTTCTCGTGGAACTGGGCCATGAACTGTCACGGGAAACAGAATGTGGTTGAGAAGCTCTTTTGCCCCCTCTGTCATGAATGCTTTTGGAGCTCTCCTTCCTGTGGGCTGCATTCTGCTCCTCAAAGACACGGCTTTTGGAGGACGTCACGGCCAGGACACCTCTACCTACCACCTGTCAGGCACGCGTGATACGAGGCCAGAAGCAAAGACTTAACTAGGGACATACTCAAAACCAGCTTGTTTCCACAGGGAGTAAAACCCAAAGTCTTCATGCGTTTTTGGCAGCCTCAACAACACTGAAAGCCCAAGGGGAAAGCCCTCTCTGTGACCACCCTCACACACAAAAGTTCACTCCTGTACAGGAGGGGTTCTGTGACTTGCTCAGTCACAGGCGTCGTGGTGGAACTCCATCCCTAGCAACATGTCACCAGCCCTCAGGCAGCGAGAGTCCCCGAGAGGAGAGCAGAGCAGAGCAAAACAGAGGGGAAGCAGAACTTCCCCACCGCAGCCCACCTGGTGGATGTTGGACTCCTGCACTTTGATCTCCTGCGGGCTGGACCGAGCTGGGTTCAGGAAGTAGCCGTGGCTCTCCACAAGGCCAGGGGTCTTCAACAAGCAGGAGATGTTTAAAATTACACCCAGCAAAGTCTTCTGGTACATCTGCCCATTGCTGGGATCCTTAGGCTGGATGTAACCCGCAAAAACCTGGAGAACACAGTGGGACACGCTGACCGTAGTGTGAAATCCCAGTGAAAACCAGAACTGCTCTTATAGGTTTGGAACATACCATCAGGAAAGAGGAGTAAGAGCACAAGTAAAGAAGATACTGTTACACCGCACCACTGGTTCTAACTCAGTAGATTAGGTCCCACAAACTGAAACCCCGAGAAGGTCTGGGTCTGGCTGAAGCACCCACCTTGGCGATGTCCTTCTGCTTGGTGAAGTAGAGAAGCACGTCGAGGTATGTGTACAGCAGGATCTGGCAGAGGTCCAGGTCCTTGATTCTGCCCAGGAGGATGTCGAACACGGGAACCATGACCTCGCCGAAGGTCCGCACCTCCTCGTCCATTGTCAAGGCTTCTATCACCTCTTCGAGGAACTCGGTGACGTCCTCAAAGCCTGGTAAGAGAAGCGAGGCCGTGACCGCAGCGCTCCGGCGGCGGAGGCTCGGCAGAGGCGCGCACACCATGGCAGGAGCACGCCC